>NW_015642181.1:278515-292823 GCF_001515625.1 Sinocyclocheilus rhinocerous | reverse complement strand
CTAAAAATTCACAGCGTTTTATTATAATAGTGTTCTCATTATAATGTTATGTTCCCAGTCTTCCCAGTCTTAGTTATTAATATTTTGCATTGTTGTTTGTCCTGCTCGTGCTGCGCGCTGAAACCGTAGTACCCGTAGAACTACAATGAAGCGCTTGACTCAACCAAATGCATCTTATACGAGATAAATAATATGGCTGAAATGTTTTGAAATCACTTGTACCCTACCTGATCGAAAAAATCCAGTCTTTCACTCTGCCTGTGCCAGTTTGAGTCTTGTTAAAGATTTAAATCCCTACCGCCAAGATGCTCCTCTGTCGGTCACGGATTATGGAAAGTTAAACTTAAATCTATAGGGGTGGTTGGATTTATTCACGCACGTTAAAATATTTATTTGAAGCGTCTTTCTTTTCAGATTCTTATTTACAGCATTATTTTAATAGTCTGTAAATTAACTTATTGGGAGAAATCCGGTAGTTCTATGTGAAATCAGACATTTGAGCACCCCCATATAGCCAAAATGGCATGATCATAACACCCCGCGAATATTCGACTGTGAGATTGGTAGTCGAATCAGGCTCCTCCTATCGAAGCATCAATTCTTCGACTATTCGGGGTCACCCCTAATATATACCATTTAAACATGTAAGCATAAAAGGCACAATAAGACTTTAGTCTTTGCAACTTTACAGATCTTCTTTATGCACCAAGAGCTTGTAACACGTCAAAGAGAAAGGAAAAATTGAAATCGCATCATATGACCCCTTTAACATAAAATACTCGGTCATATTTCCTCATACAGAATAATACGTCTTTCAAATTTGTAAAAGGTTTACTTTTATTTGTGTGCACTCACAATAACAACAAAACGTTGTGCTTTTGTAAAATAATGAAAGCAAACAGGATGCGCTTTCTGCCATCTAGGTCTCTGTGAATTTGAGCATGTCAAAAAATAAATAAATAAATAATCAGAAAACACTAGTTTATCAATGCATTATTATAATATTAAGGCAGTCGTCTTGCTGTTTTTTTCCCTGGCGCATTCATAATCATTACTTCTGCCGGTGTGCTGTGGCAAGTTTTATGCGTGTGCGCTTGAGCGGTGATGGGTTATAGGCAATAAAAGGCAAATTTTTATATATGGTTTATTAATATAAACCTGCCATTAATTGACTAATTGCTAAAAATTAGCGACTACTAGTCGACTAGAAAAAACTTAAGTCGAGGGCAGCCATAATTATTTCACTAGATTGTTTTATTCTATTTTTGATCAAATAAATTCAGTCTTGGTGAGGATAAGAGACTTTATGATCTTTAGAGACATTAATAAATCTTAATTATTCCAAACTTTTGACCGGTAGTGTACTGTTTGTGTTTTATTTTGTGAATTATATGTGTGACGAGATAGACAGATGTGATGCCTAATTTGTGAAGGATTTGCTTGTTGAGGCTGTTCATTTTATAGAATTGGAAGTTATTTGTTAATCAGTCTGGGTAGAACTTGATTGGTGTGAATCATGGACTTAATTGGTCACACACTTCCTCACTGGATGTCTTAGTTTTCAGTTGTGTCAGACATAATAACCTACAATTCAGTTTAAAACATACACATATCATTGTTGAAAATCCCAAGAAGCAGAATCCTGTTGCAAACCCCGGCACACACACACACGCATGGCCACAGCTAGTGTGCTTTATTTGTACACTGAGTGAAAGCGAGGGAGTTGGGTGAGGTCTCTGCTACTGTCATTAGTAAAGGGAGGGGGTGAGAGAGCGCTCTCTTTTGGATTCCCAATTAGCACAGATTGTGCACTCGCTAATGTGCAGCACCATTTGCAAAATGTGCGAGAGGAGAGAGACCCCCCTTCAGCCAGTACTGCATGTGCATCACATCTCCCACTGACAGCAGCACTCAAGGGCCGCAAAACGTTGTCCATGACGGACAGATTATTAACAGCTGGTCTATGTGGTAATTACATTACATCAGACATCCAAACGTTTGTTTCGTTCATCGACCTCAAATGTGTCTTATCATCTGAAACATGTAAGTAGTAGCATCATTACATGGCTGCTCGCTCTATCGTTAACCTAGAAAAGTGTGCACTATTTAAGTGTTTGTGCAGAGTGTGGAAGCTGAATAGTAGCACGCTCACTGCATGACAGTTAACTTGGAGGTGCCAGTGCGATCATTTACATGGGCCGCACAACAAACAGATAAATAGTGTTTGAGAAAATAAATGAACTCTAATGAGAATGCGCTGACAATTATGACATTTCAGTAAGATTTCCCATAATCACAGTGTTTACGAGCAAAATATTGTCAGCAAATACAAGTACAAAAACCCAAGCTGAAAAGCCCAATAACAGAAAACAAACACACAGACACAAGGCCGCAGCTAGTGTGCTTTATTTGCACACTGAGAGAAAGCAGTGGAGTCGGGGGGAGGGGACCGCTGAAACCCTGCTGCTGTCATTAGTAAAAGGAGGGGGCGAGAGAGTGCTCTCTTTTGGATTCCCAATTAGCACAGATTGTGCACTCGCTAATGTGCAGCACCATTTGCAAAATGTGCGATAGGAGAGAGACCCCCCTTCAGCCAGTACTGCATGTGCATCACATCTCCCACTGACAGCAGCACTCAAGGGCCGCAAAACGAACAGATAAATAGTGTTTGAGAAAATAAATGAACTCTAATGAGAATGCGCTGACAGTTATGACATTTCAGTAAGATTTCCCATAATCACAATGTTTACGAGCAAAATATTGTCAGCAAATACAAGTAAATACAAAAACCCAAGCTGAAAAGCCCAATAACAGAAAACAAACACACAGACACACAAAAATTTTTTTTTTTTTTTTAAATCATGACTGTTCAGACTGGGGATGCAGTTTCAATGCAGCTCGGATGCTAATTGTTTCTCAGGGTGACATCTGTTCAAGAACATGCATGGCTCCACTGTGAGAACTTTTGCATCCAGACAGTAATTAATTTACTAGAGAATGAGGCAGTTGTGTAATTTTTCATTGCATAGTTTTGTTAGCAATACAACAAAAGAAAATTCTGTACCTACTGGGCCAAAATCCAAAAATAGCTTCAAATACTGTTTAATAAATTGACAACTGTTCTTATAGAAAAATGTGATGTTTTTCATGTAATATTGACTTTAAACAAACAATTTTACATAGCAGGGTTTCCCATAGGGAGGTGCGTGAGTTGGTGAAAAGGTAATAATTATATATATATCACAAAAATGTAAACTAAAAATAAATAAATAGGGCTGCACTATTAAAATAATATTTAAATCACTGTATGGCTTGAGACAATTATCAAATCACAAAAGGCTGCGATTTAGTCCGATGTGCTGTGTGTTTTAGAGTGAAGCGCTGCACTTGTTCGTTTACTAGCACAAATTGAACCAAGGCTCTGTGAGATATATTTAATATAACATATTAACAAATTAAATTGCAGCCTTTGCAATCACATTATCACGTTAAGCCAAATCACAATATTATGCTGTTTCATGCAGCCCTAGCTTTCAGCCAGTGTTTGAATAAAGATGGCAGTTGTAGGTTGATTAGGAGGTCTTGTCATTTAAATGATTTGTAGTGTGATTTCATTGTCGGAGCCATCCAAGGATGTTATATCCTCTTCCGTAATCCTCTTAGAGTTTGTTCTCCCAGTCTGTGGCACTGGGCCATGGGCTGAAAACCCATTACTAGTCAGATTGTTGCACAAATAGTACAGTGAGGATTGGATGCGGAACTGCTTAATGACTTGGGGCAAAACACTACCCAAGTACTTGAATGCAACAGCTTATGGCAATGAATGGTCAAATTCAGTTTTCTTTGCCATACAAAATGTGTCAATGGAATTCATAACTTTGCAAGTTGCACATTGCATTCTAATCATTGCACTTTAAGTATGCAAAATGGAAGCATGCACTTGCAATACTGGCCAGGCATTCACATCTACATTTGTGCACTTAAGAATGTTTACTTGGGTTATGTTTCTGATCGAATAGTTGAAAGTCTGAAAAGTAATTTCTCTTATCTCTTCTCTTATCCCTCTCAGAGAAAAGCTCTGTGCCTTCTGCTACTGTGGAGAAAAGAGTCTCTTGGGTCAGGGTGAGTTGAAACTGTTTGGACCCACGCCTGGTTACGTTCCCCTGCACATCCAGAACCGCCGTGCCAGCTCTGAGAAGGACGACGATTACCATGACGACGACAATGATTTTGATGACAGTGACAACAACCGCAGCCCAGGGCATCGTGGGAGTGGCTTGAAAAAGTGAGTTGTTACTGCAGTTGTCTGGTGTAGGTGCTTTGGATGGATGTTTGGTTCTCCAAAAATGTTTTAAAAAAAGAAATGGGAAAAAAAAAAGGATTGCAATAAAGATGCAAAATACGCACATTCATTGACTTCGTCACACTACTGTTTTTTTTTTTTTCTCCAACATCTCAGGCCACGAGTGATCAATTTATGTCAGGTTAGGACTCAATTCAACTGTTAAATATGAATCTTTCATTTATTAAGGATGTTCCAATCAGGATTTTTGGAGCCGATCACCAACCATTGATCACAGGAAGCAATATCTGCAGATACGATCACCGATACCGATCTTTTTGAAGCCTTCTTTTTATCGTGTAGAGTTATTTATAGTGATGCTCCAGTCAGGATTTTTACAGACATTCATTCAGGGCCTGAATTTCATTTTTGAATATGGGGGGAATTCCCCTCTTAGGAGACTCTTGTGGAGGGGATTTTTTAATTTGAGGGATGAAGAAAGGGCATTTTTTTAGACATTCTTCAAAAATATATAATTATCTCACCTAAATATTTGATAATATCAATTTGATAATATCAAATATTTTTACAATGGGGCAATTGCTGCACAATAGCTTACACACAGCACAAGCCGGATTTCTGTACACTCTTAAAAAGAGTTTGCATCATTTTTTTTTGTTATGACAGCTTTTAATGAAATTGTTCAACCAACAAACTACATTGAGTTAGAACAACTTAATTTGTAACATAAACATATTTTAAATTAAAGGCACAATATGTACGATTTTTTAATTAAAGGACTAAATGTATCTAGTATGATAAAACAGCGCTGCTTTTTTTCCCACATATGCACGACCGAAAGGAGCGTGTGTCACGCTCGTTCAGCGGCCTCGTTTCGCTTCGACGGCTTTCAGCCTCACCCTGCTTCATTCTACTACGTTAATAAATCATTAGCTCATCCATGAACATGATTTCTGCCCGAGTCCCGTCGAATTGCTTCGGCTGTGGGGATGAAGACAACAACTCCCATGATTCCACACGCGTCATCAAACTACGTCTTTGTCTATTTGTTTATTTTGAATATGCGCCCTCTAGCGGCGAAAATTACATATTGTGCCTTTAATTACTCAAAAAAATTAAGTTGCTCCAACTAATGGATTTGTCGGCCTGGAACCAATTTATATGATCTTTTTTCAGTTCAAATCCACAGCTATCATAGCACACGCTAAATTTAACTTACTTAGCATGTATAATGAACAAGAAAGATGTTACTTGTCACTGGCATTAGCGCAGCCATTGCAAATAGAGTCAATGTAGGGTATACCTTCATGTGGTCTCTTCAGCACAATGGCAACCATAAAAACTTCAACATAACAGAAACTCTTTTAAATGTTAAACATAACAGCATTAAACACTAATAGGTCTTTCCCTTCACTAAAATAAAACACATAAAATAACACTTAATTTCAACATTTACTCTCTTCATCCAGTCCTATGCGAAGCATGCTGGGATCTAGAAATCCACTACCCAATTTCCAAAGTTAACAAGACAATTTTATTGAGTTACTACAACTTAATTTGCGCATTTTGAAAGGTAAAGAGAGAGAACGTGCGGCGATTCACTCACGCTGTTTGTGAAATTACGTCTCACAGAAAGTTTTTAAGTTATTTAATAAAGAAATATGAATTGTACCTCACCTTCAGCATTATAATTATTTTACCTGCGCCTGACAGAGATGCCGCTGCATGTCATGCCAAACCTCTCACGGCATGCTGGCGCGTCGTCAGCTTGAGATCGGTTTATGAGATCGGCCTTTATAGAGATCGCCGATCAAACTTCCCAAAGTGATTATCGGCCGCTAGCGATCGGTAGCCGATCAATCGGAGCGCCCCTAGCATTTAGTACCATTCTGTTGTGAAAACAGTTAAAAAGAAAAAAAAATTTAAATTACAGTTTGTTTTGTACATAAGTGGCATGCACAATGATAAAGTACAGGATGTGGTATTCATTGCGGAAGTGGCTTGGTGCAGTTCTGAAGTGTTTGATTGACGTGGCTTTAAGCTGTGATGTGTAATGAGGTTGTGTAGAGGTGAGAGTTGAGAAGGGTTTGCAGGTTTTGTTTGCTGTGGGGACTAAAAGCCCCTTGTTTAAAAAGCAGTGACCCCAGTGACCCCCGCAGAGCTGAAATAATGCTGAGTGCCGTGCTAGGCAACATCTCATTAGGATGTCCAGTGTAATTACTCATAGTAATCAAAAACAATGAGTCCGCAAACTAGGTTCATCTTTGTAATGGTGAGGTTTGAATTTTTCACATAATCTTAAAATTGATTTTTAAATTCATTAAGCATAATACTCTTAATACATTAATGCTCACACACAAAAAAGTGTTGCTTTAAAATGAAAGTTCAGAATGTTTATTTTTGATGTACAATAATTAAAAAGCAAACTTGAAGGAAAACATGAAAAGTGTAATTATTTACTCACCCCATTTGCTCACCCTGTTTCAGACCTGTATTACTTTCTTCGATCAAGCTAAAATAATTATTATATAATTATTAAAACTCACTTTCACTGTATGGGAAAAGAGCAGCCTAAGAAAAGCACGTTATTGATTTAGAATGACACGAGTGGCTTAATGAATGATTTATGGGAAAACAAATGAATATTGAACATTCTTTCATATTAGCAGTACAGTGGCTTAATTACTTGTTTTTTTTTTTTTTTTTTTTTTAAGAGTTAAAGAGTAAGACCAAATTACTAACATAGTAACTAACACACACACACAAAAGCTTTGCTGGATGGAATCTGATTATTTAAGTTTTGGGTCACATAAAACTTAAATGTTGTGTTCTCTTCCATTGTAGTTTCTGATGGAGAGGAATGGAGTGCTTTGACCCAAATACGCTGGGAGTTGCTAATGAATCCGAAACCACAATTCAATTTGGGTCAATTAAGTTGGTGCCAGAATTGCCTGATGATTAGTTACTAGATGGAGGGTTAAAGGAGAAATCTATGAGGGAGAAGTCCACCGACAGCCTTTTACAGCGCTCCACGTGACCTGTTGTTGTCAAAAGTTCCTGTCTGCAGCCACCCTCAGGCTCATTGGATGAGTGCCTAATTTGCTCAGCTCTTCTCAACCAATCAGACAGCTCCCCGAGGAATAGTGACGTAATGCTCTCTGTGCAGTCTCTGGCAGCCTACCAACAGGCAGTGGATTGTTGTGTTGGAAGCATCTGATTGGTCGGTCTGAGCTGGAACTGTGCCAGTTATTGACAGGGGAGTGAAAACAATAACAGCTTAAAAGAGCGGATGAGGACCATTGCATATCATTTAAGGTGGAGACTGTTAAGGTGGAGCAGACATGTAAAGCATTGCTGTTAATTTGTTTTGTACCATGAGACATTGCAGACATAAAAAAAATGACTGACACAGACTCTGCTTTTTGAAAATTTGGTAACACTTTATTTTGGTAGTCTGCTTTAGACATTCTACTAACTTGAGTAACTTTGCAACTTAGTAGAATGTAACGTAATAGAAACTTAGTGGAATGTCTAAAGTGGACTGTTGAAATAAAGTGTAACCCAAAATGTAATGTTCCAATTTGGGCCTGCGCCCGCAGCCAGATTATTTTGATAGCGGCTGGTTCTGAAATAGATCTGTCATGACAGCAACAGTTACTCACAATCAGAGTATGTGAGCGGAGCGCGGAGTGGAGCGGTGTGATTTTGAATGGAGCGTGGAGCGGATTTTTTAAAAGTCGGAGCATCGTGTTTTTCACTCTCTCCAAGAGCGCTCCACCGCCACTCCATCACGAGCAACAATTCGTGCCAACAGCCCGTAATATAACTGCACATTTGTCAAGAATTCACATGTTAAACATATTTAGCTAGCTTGATAGAGAAGGATCACTCAAATCAGAAAGAATGTGAAGGCTATGATGACGGCAATGGACATGAGCGGGAAGTTATAGGCCTAGTGCGGCTTTTTGTTAATGACTGTCCTACTGCAGGATTTAACACAGAGTAACAGCTCACTACCAGTTACAAAAGACACTGTAACAGTCTGTCACAGGCAATTCTAGTTGCATTTTTCATCAGTTAATTTCTTAAATGATCCTTTGATTATGTTATGGCCCGCCATCTAGTGGCGAAAACTTTTTTGGCCCAATGCCAAACTTACTTGCCGACCCCTGCCGTAGGGTGTCCCATTTGTCATTTTAGCTTTCAGAAGGGTGCTCACGAGCGCCCCCTTTGTGGCCGCTATGCGCCCTCGATCTGCACTTCTGCTAAGCCCGCAAGCCTGCGAGCTACGCAGCCGACTTCTACCCAGCAGTCAAATCGGCTTTACGTCACGAAAGTGCGGACTCAGAAGAAGACCGTGAGGGTTTAGGGTGCCATTTGGGACAGGGCCTAAGATTGTCTGATCCACAGAGGATACATGTGATGCTGCCTCTTTCGTTGAAGAATATGCCCAGATATCACTGTGAAATGGACATTTATTTTTCTAAGTGTAAATGTTCTTAAACCTAGTGAACTGCCTTGCCGACAGTCACCAGATTATAGTACATCAATTCTCAGACCAAACAAACTAAAATAAGCACCAACCATTGTCAACAGGGCTACTTTTACATTTATGTATTTAGCAGACACTTTTATTCAAAGTGACTTGCAATACAACAGAGGAACAAAAGCAGTTTGTCACAGTGCCAATAATAAATTTGAAATATACAATGTCAGGTTTATTAGACAGCTAGGTTAGGAAGCAAGCTTGCTTGTGTGTGTGTGCGCGTGCGTGTGTGCATGTGTGTGTGCATGTGTGTGTGTGTGCGTGTGCGTGTGCGTGTGAGTGCGAGTGTGAGTGCGTGTGCGAGTGCATTAGTTTAAGGGTGTGGGGTGGTTTGTGGTTGCAGAAGAGGTGCGTCTTTAGCTTGTTTTTGAAAGTTGTGATGGTCTCAGCAGTTTGGATGGAGGTTGGCAGCTCTTTCCACCAGAGAGGAGCAGAGAGGGTGAAGGTTTTTGAGAGTGACTTTGTGTCTCAGTGTGAAGGAACAACAAGGTGTCACTCGTTCAGAGACCGTAGTTGGCAGGATGGAGCATACGCTTGTAGGAGTCAATTGTGAAAGGGAGGTGCAGTTTTAGCGGCAGCCCTGAAAGCGAATGTCAAAATCTAGAATTTGAAAGCTGATTAAACATAACTCTTTCAAGAGTTTTTGACAGAAAAGGAAGAAAGACTGGTCTGTTGGATTTAGTTATGTTTTTTGAGCAGTGGGGTTACCAGAGCCTGTTTACATACATACATTGATGATGTGAGTCAGCACGGATAGCAATGTTGGTGAGATCTGCTGTAGTAGGTGGGAGTGGATCAGGTCTAAGGGACAGGATGTAGGATGGCTGGCACAGAGAACTTTGGAGACCTCATTCTCCATGAGGGGAGAGAAGGAAGAGAAGAGTGGAATGTGTGTAGGTTGGCTTTGGGTAAGGGGTGCAGAGAACTGACTGCTGATGGTTGCCACCTTATCGGTGAAAAAGCTGATAAAGTCATCCGCAGTTTGAGAAGAAGTGGAAGGAGGTGGAGGGGGACAGAGTAGAGGGGTAACACACTGATAAAACCGGAAGAATGTGTCTGCTGACGTTGGTTGGAGTCTGACAGTGCAGTGTAAATCTGTATCCTAATTCAAAAATAACCTAAGAATGGTCTTTACTCACAAATATAGCTCCTCACGTGAAGCGTGCATTATACTCCGCTAAAATTGATTGCAGTGCAGTTTGACATTAGCATGTTGCTAAGCTAATAACCTTAGGCATACTTCTAAGAGTAAAAATATGCAGCATAATCAGACATTGGGTAAAGCAGTAATTTTTAGCACATTGCACATATTTTATCAATGCATTTTAGTATTGAATAAAATATTTTAATCAGTGTTTCTTTCTGGCTGTCTTGGATCAATTTCAAAATGCATTCTTGGATTGTCCTATCAGTAAAGGATGCATGTGATGCTGCCTTGAAACTTTTAAGACTTATATTTGCTTCCTGATGTTTGGAAAGGTCTGTACCTACGATGCCTTAAAATTTTCGGATCCTCAATAGGATATAGACCAATTTGCGAATGACTCCTGTAAGTGTATTCCTTTCTTATGAAATGTTGGAAAACTAAAAGTCCAAAACTCACAAATCAAAAGAGTCACAAACCAAAGACGTTAATGGAATTGTTTCAGAATTGAAAACAAAATCATGGAGTTCCTTACAATAACCCTAATGTCACTCCTCCTTTGATACAAGTCTTTTTAAAGAGGAAGTTGCACACCAAACGGTATATTTATATTTATGCAGATGTTCCGGACAGAAGAGGGATCGCATACAGTAGTCTTTCATCCTGTCCCCGCTGCAACCCACTTCTGGCTGGCCCTCTTCAAACCAGCTCCCTTTTTAAATGTTAATTCCTTTTTTTCTGCTTCTATGAGTCTCTGTAGCTCACTCTCTCAGCGCCACATCCAAGCAGCGAGTCATTCCAGTCCCCCACCCCCTTTCCGGCTCTCTTTCGTCCTCTCTCTTTCTCTCTCTTTCATACTTTGCTTCTAAACAGCCAGTCCTTGTGTTGCAGCCAAGTATGATAACCCCATACCTCGCCGTTGCAGACAGGGCTTCATGAGTGTTGTAGTTGCACCGTAGGCCTTTTTGAAACATGACTGAGATGCTGACATCCAGAAATAAATTGCCAAATGATTGTAATCTCACAGAGGAGAGGGCAACATTGCTGTCACCTTCAAATATTCTTTTGTGACTCTTTCAGTGTCTTTACAGATTAAACCTAATGTGTGCGTTTGCTTCTTTCCTCAGGGTCAGCTCTCCAGACAGCGGCCTGCACTCAACCTCTGCTCCTGGTAGTACAGACCCTGCTGCTGAGGAGCCTGGCCAGAAGTTCTGGGATGAACTGGGCCAAATTGGCCTTCCCCATGATATTAACGTTGCGTCTTTATTCGACCCCACTGGTAGGTAACCCTACTCTAGCAACACTTTTTGCGTCTTTCAATGGTTGATGGTGTTTATTATTCTGTTGCACCTGCAGGCCAGTGTTGCGCTCACCTGCGCTGTGCAGCCTGGTCGGAGGGCGTATGCCGCGGTGAGGGACAGTCGCTGCTGTATGTGGACAAAGCAATTGACTCAGGGAGCACAGAGGTGAGTGACACCCACACCACTGTGTTTGAATGTCTTGTTGGTGGATTTGTTCGGGCTTTCAACCTTGAAATGGTTGTTCCATCAACTTTTTCGACCGACATGCCAGCACCCAATCTGGCCCTTTTCCATGCGCTTTCACCAGTGAAAAGGTAATTCTGTTTTGTAAACCTGCTGACCTCCAACCAGTGGTGGATTTGTTCGGGCTTTCAACCTTGAAATGGTTGTTCCATCAACTTTTTCGACCGAAATGCTAGCACCCAATGGGCCCTTTTCCATGCGCTTTCACCAGTGAAAAGGTAATTCTGTTTTGTAAACCTGCTGACCTCCAACCAGATACGTTGGAGGCAGAGGGGTGGCATAATTTCCTCACCAAATACACTTTTCAAAAAAGCAACTGAAACGCAAATCAAAACTAGAGCTCTTCCATTACAATTAAACAATTGTATCATGAGATTTAAATATGACATTTATCAGTTATCATTTATCAGTGTTAATTTATTAATGTTTGAAGATGAACTTTAAGTGAATATTAGATGACTAATGATAATGTTAGATGGCGTTGATAATCTAAATGTAAAAAATAGGGGGAAAAACACTCTAATATCGAATGAAAGCTGATGTGGTATTAATATATTGTGCATCCCTAAATGGTATTGTTATTTTTATTTTTTACTTGATATATTTCATTCAGTTATGATGACTTAGAAAGATGACTTGAACATGTTTCTGATTAAATTTGTGATTGTGATTTTAAAAAAGCTCCAGGTTTGCTTTGTTTGTTTGTAGGGCTGCACAGTTTGGCCCAAAAAAGTGATTTCCTATCAAACTGACTGTAAAATAATAATATAGCAATGAGATAAGTAAAAATAAATAAATAAAAAGATGACTTACTCTTATTGACTTGATCTACATTTCAAGTAGGCCTAAATAAAGATTGCAGTGCACTTTGTTTATGGGCGGGTTATATAGTAACATAGTCAGTTACGCCATTATTTCTCTCTGTGGACTTGTGGGCTGAATTGGCAGAGCTTCACTGAGCCCTCGATCTAGCATCATTTTAGTGGCAAATGGTTATTAGTGGGGTTGAGTGGGCCTGTGTTTGCGCCAATTTGTATTTTTGAATGCAGTCGCAAACTTGAGCCATAACTTTCCCTGAGAGTAATTTTTGTGGAGGAATGACAAATGCGCTCACTGTTGATTAAGTATTCAGAGTTAATCATGAATTATTGGCAGTGGAAGAGACTGGAGAGGTTGTGTCACTCCTCTGGTCTTAAAAATATTTTTTAATTAGGAGCAGAGCAGTTCAGAACTGCCATAGCCGTCTCTCTTGTGCAACTCCACTAATTAACACAATGCAATGTGGCAGACACAAGGGCACACGGAACCCGGGCAGGGAAAGCGCATTAGGAGTAATTAATTTTTCATATTCTCTTCACCTGCGATCTGATTCTTGAGGAAAAACACATAGCATCTATCCAAATGTGTGGTTATACTACTGTATGTGAAATGCAGTTCGGATCTATCAAAACTCCAACAATCCAAATAGAAACATATGCTTTTAGTGTAATTGTCCATGTTTTCTATGAGATGAGTAATATTAAGCAGACTGTCCTTTTGTTTTGGTGTTTCTGCCTCTGGCACTCACTAATCTGGTATGTCTTGAACACTTTTCTCTGCTTTTCTGGAACAGAAACTGTTGAGTCAGTGGGGATAGTTGTTCAAAAAATAAATTATCCAAATGATGAATTAGATCTACATCACACTAGGTTTTCCCTATGTGTGAGTGCCCATAGTGACCCTTAGAGTGGTTGCTCTGCAGCTTTATTGCCTGCATGTAGAAGCTGTTCAGTAATCCAGCAGACTTTGGCTTAATGTGTTGTTACTGTTTGACAGACAGAGAACAATTTATTACTGGGGTGACCGAGGTCTTTCAGGGTAGACCTGGTCTTCTTAACACCAAGCCCAGTTGATTTGCTGTATGTAGAGTAGCTCACAGCCAGCCAGTATGCTCTTAGCACTGTGGCTGCAATTTGGTTGGAATATACTTGCTGGTTTATAGATGTTATATTTTGCATGTCATAATTTTTCTTAAAGGGGTCATATGATGCGATTTAAATTTTTCCTTTCTCTTTGGAGTGTTACAAGCCCTTGCTGCATAAAGAAGATCTGTAAAGTTACAAAGACTAAAGTCTCAAATCCAAAGAGATATTCTTTATAAAAGTTAAGAGTCAACCACGCCTACCTAAAACGGCTCGTTCTAACATGCCCCCACATGTCTACGTCACGATGTGGGAAGATTTGCATAACACCGCCCAAATGTTCACGCAAAGAAAGAAGACGTAACTTTTATTCTCGCTGTAGTATAGTTGCAAATAAAAGTAATGCTTGTTACATACTATTGACCCAGTACTGACACATATTATTTATTAGGTGGTTGGCTTTGTTTATTAATTTTTGTTTCTTTGTTTGTTTGTAATCAAAGATAAAGTACACGTTATATTTGTGTGTCGAAGATAAGGCTTTATTTTTGACAAAAGCTTGGTGTTCAGTTTAATAAGATTTAATTTTTTTTTAGCTAGCTTTATTTTATTTGAATCATGTTTACATGGTATGTCTACAATTTAAAGTAATGGGTTGCGTTTTTCACAATTCAGAAAGGGCTTTTTTCCTCAGATAACTTCCTCAGACATCAAGACAATACAATATTAAGTAGCCTACGTCACATTACCACTAAAGAAACCTGTGAAAACCCCCACTTCCATTGTTTCATTCAGGCACATTTCCGAGCAAATTAGAGGGAAACGAATATTCTCGAAGCTCTTAAAGGGGTCATATGACGTTGCTAAAAA
>NW_015642181.1:273929-274704 GCF_001515625.1 Sinocyclocheilus rhinocerous | reverse complement strand
TTTGGATGTCATTTTCATTTCTTCTTGCATGTAATGTCTGATAAAGCAGTGTTTGTGAGAGGAGAGCTGCTTTTGTGTACAGCGGTTACCAAGGAAACCTAGATCTCTACCACTCCAACAGCAGCTTCTGCTGGCAGAGAATGAATTTGCATATATATGCCGCCACAAATAGAGTGCATGTCTGTGGGAAACACTGAACTATGGTATAAATAAATTCAATTTTATAACAGTTTCACTGCAATTCATGTTATAATTTTAGAATGAAATAACAATAAAAATAATACATATGCACTTATCTGTACATAGTAAATGCAGTTATTTTTAAGTGGATGTTGACATCCTATCTACAAAACGTGATTTAGCCCAAAAAACAACAACAACAACAATAACGTTACCACTCTAATATGTCTTGCAATATCCGTGCGTGCAAAAGTTCTGCGCGATCCTCTTGTTCAATATTGTGGTTAGAACGCTTGGTTGAGTGCATCAAACAAGACGACGACGACGACGTAGAAGTGCTGCTGTAGCGTCAAGTTTCGCAAGTTATTACACTTGCACCTAAATAATTATGTATGTAAATATGTAAGTTACAATTATGAAAACGTTTTTATAAATTGCTGACAGTACAATACTGGACAATGATGTAATCTGCAGAATTTACACTTCAGTTATGAGACTTATGGTATAAATAAATTCAACTGTATAACAGTTTCACTGCAATTCATGTTATAATGTTAGAATTAAAGAACAATAAACATAATACATATTACCGTTG
>NW_015642181.1:263588-273862 GCF_001515625.1 Sinocyclocheilus rhinocerous | reverse complement strand
ATAGTTGTGTAAATAATACTGTCATACTAACAGCTGTCTAATTTTTGGTTGATTGTAATCTATTACATACCTTTCTATCAAAGTTATCTGACATTATTAAGCTGAATTTGTTCTGACTCAGTTTAACTCTGAGTTCTTGTCATATTTTATTACCATTTTCTAAACTATAGCGAATAAACTGTGATAATGTGAGAAATGTTGCAGGTGTCTGAATACATTTTGGTTTGACTGTATCTATTTGATAAATGAAGTTAACCAACTAACATTATACATACTCTTTTGGTTTCTGTACCCAATATTTAAAAAATTTACAAATGCAAAAAAAATATCGGTATCGGCAAGTACCAAAAATAAAAGTATCGGTATCGGGCGAGTACTGGAAAAAGTGGTATCGGTTTATCCCTAATTGTAATAATGTAAATTATGTGAGAAATAATGCGTTTTTCGAACCACCAAGCATGAGAGCATGTTCTAGTACACCCCCAAAACAAAATCAAGACTTTGTAAAAGAGCATAATAGGACCCCTTTAAAATAACTTGGGTGATAGGTTGAATGGTTGATCTTGACAAATGTAGTCAATACTACCTAGATATTGAGAAAGGGTACAAATTATGTTGTTTCCTTGGTGTCACAATTTTTAAGTAACGTTACTTTAAAAAAAAAAATTTACTTAATTAACATTGTGGAAAATACAGCATTATTTTTTGTCATTTAAAGTTAGGTTAATCTTATGTAAAAAAAAAAAAAAAAAATGCATATATAATAGCTCTCAAAACAAAGTGCATGATATTTATTGTTAGAATTCTTTATAAAAAGTAATGGGTCACCAATTAGTTCCCCATTTGAGGAAAGTGCCAACTGCCGGAAGGCATTGCCAAGATGGCTGAGTTGCTCCAGTAAGGACTTTGTTGTGATGTAGGTTTGTCCTGATAGTGAGAAGCGCTGAGCTGTGAAATAGTAAAGGTCAGAGGGCTGAGGATGACCTGAACTGCACACAGTCCTTTCCACCAGATCATCTTCTTCTGACTTTATTTGCACGTATAATCTGCTTTTGCCACATCATTCATTTAGCTTACCACACATGATTTTGTCCGCACTTATAAGCGAATGTAATAGGTTACAAATATTTTTTGAATAAATTTTTAATAAATCATGCACAATAAAACCAAGAGCATGCTTTTACATAGTAAATCAGGTCAATTTTGTAATGTGTTGTTGACTTGACAGTCGAGAAATGAGTTGCAAATGTGCATAAACGACTTCCAGGATTAAGTTCTATTTAGGGTCATGTCTGTAAACCATTTCAAATGCTATAAACAGAATCACTGCATAACTGCAGTCCACACACTGACTGACCGAGACAAAAACCAGCCGACATTGTGCACAGTACAGCACACTCATCCAACACTTTACTGCATCTTTCATCACTGGCCTGCTCCGTTTGGAATGCTGCCATTATGCCTCTTTGCATATAAGATTTCAAGGTGGGAATGCTGTTCTACTTTATAATAGTGTCCTTGGAGTCTTGGCAGCAATAACGCATCAGCTGTGGCTTTTTCTCCCCATGAAGGATATGTCTGAGGTGATGGTTTCTGTTTGATACATTATTTGAGGCATGAAATAGAGTGATGAGATACTCAACACCCACCTAGCCCTGAGAGTGGACAGTATGGCCATAGAGCTCTATACGGCTGTCCTTCAGAGTGATTCAGAAAAGAGCATTGTGGGTAGAGGCTGCCCCAGTGGACTCACCGCCTGGGCAATAATTGCTTAAAGCTCAGTGTTAAAAGGTATTTGCATATTGTTGCATTTGGGCGTTAGGCCAAAGGTTTTTAAAGCATGAGAGAGCTAGAGAGACTGCTGACTAGAGACATTTTTAGTTTAAGGCCATTTTCTCAGGCTCAGGCATCCTCTATTATTCAAAGTGTGAGTGCTTTTTCCATGGTGGCGATTTAAATGTCTGGCCAGTTTTCATCCAAGTCCTTATTTTGAATGACATTCGCCTTGATGCTGAATGCTTTACTGGATGTATTGTAAAAGATGAGGGAAAAAAAAAACATGCTGAAAGAGGGGGAAGTATGTAATGAGCAAATGGGCCTTTGAGAGGAACAGCGTGTTATGATGACCTTGCTGTTCAGGGTTTATAGTTTTGTCCCACTCTTGCTTCAAAAGTCTATTTTAAGAGCGATGCAGTTAACAGATGGACATTTTTTCACCATTTATGTATCACAGCATTTTTGATACTACATCAAAAACAAATGTACATTTTATTTTTTTAAAGATTATTTTAGGAGCCTGATGGTAATATAAATAACATTAAATTAAAAGATAACGTGTTTTTTTAAAGACATACTTTTCTTTTTAAAGTCTAAAAAAAAAAGGTTAAAAAAATATTGAAAGTAGAAAATAAAGAGCGGTCACATACATTATATTACCCTAATGAATTGAATTGATTTTTGTTTAATAAGTAATTGCTTACCCCACAGCATTTTCTTATTATGTTGTTTGTTTGTTGTCATTGTGCCTTTTTTTATGTTCCTAGTACTTTGAGGTCAACAGCTTATGTCTTATTGGTCATTGACCTATGCTGGGAAGGGATTAAAAAAAAAAAGTGTTTCATCACAGTTTAAATTTTCACATATACTGTGTTAAGGTGTTTAGAGGGATGTGTTGTTTTGTTTTAAAATCTTAAAGGTCACACCAAAAATGTGTGAATACACCGTAATAGAGACTTGGTTTCTCGCTGAAAATAAGCTTTTTGCCATGCAAGGTTCAGTACTTGTTTGTGCCACACTTCATCCCGTGTTTCTGAATGTATAAATATTATATGTGTACAAATTGTGAGTTGGCCATTTTAATAAGTATCACTGAATTGCTTTACAGAAAAGATCATGCAAATGAATGCATTATATTAATCATTCAGGGTCAGCCATTAACAGTGTTTTTTTTTTTTTGATAGACAGAACTGTTAAACAAAGACAGTAAAGCTCTTGCTAATCTGTGCTAATAAATCATTTGACAGAACTGTTAAACAAAGCAATCAAATGGTATATGAAAAGGTATTATAGTGTTTACCTGGTCTATGTTTAGTAGTAGAAAGGAAAGCGCTGTAGTACTTTTACAGTTGTCATTCTGCAAATACACATTTTTAATTTCAAACAAGTCTTTAAATAGCTAATACATATTTAATTCCACAAATCTGGCAACGCTGTTGAATCCAGCTGTTAGGTCTTGTAAAGTGGCCATTTGTAGCCTGCATAGAAACTTGTGTACTATCTGTGTAACGGTTTGTGGATGCAGACTGTCTAGTTGTCTGCTATGTCATATTCATGCTATATTCACTGTGTACTATAAGTAAAATTAGCAATATCTTGTCTGTATTTGAGAAAATATGATTCCCGGTGGACACAGACTTATCAGTGAATTGTTGGTTACAGTGTTAACTTTTTTTATTCATGTTTTAACAACTTACTTGTAAAAATTGCTATAATAGGATTGCAGAATTAATCAATTGATATTTAAAGGTAAATATTTATTTATTTTTATCCAGTTCAAATTTGTGATTTATTATTTCTAATTTTATAAATAAATAAATAAATGTAATTGCAATAATTGTTATGTATGTGTTGTTTACTGTCTTTAAATAGTGATATCATATCTAACAGTTCAATATCAACCTTCGGCCAACCTACTAATATACTGGCATCAGCCATTAAAAAATCCATATCGGTCGACCACTACCCCTAAATGCAAGATACGCAGACTCACCAGAGATATGTTATTAACAATAACAGTGACAACAGAAAAACACTCTCGCAAATGTTTCGTTATTAGCGATCTGTGCTACTTAATCTAAAGAGAACCCTAAAGAGGGAAAACAAATTATTAATGTGAAAGATTATTCACTTGAGCAGTTTTGGAGCTGTGTAAAAACACCACTTGTCCATATTGACCTGAAATTAATCCAATCTAAATGAATCTAATCTCTGCATCTCTGATAGTGATGTATGGAGTATTTATTGAACTGAAACTGCACCTCTGATATATATGTATATGTTTCTATATTAACTTTTTATAGTGCTGTGCATACTGTAAGCGCCTTGGAGCATCCATAAAGTGCTGTGAGGAGAGCTGTGGGCGCTCCTTTCATTACCCCTGTGCAGCTGCTGCCGGAACCTTCCAGGACATAAAGGCATACACCCTCCTGTGCCCGGATCACATCCAACAAGCCCTTGTCCGATGTGAGTATCTCTGTTACACATGCTAATTCTTTCACAGAATGTTGAGGCTTTATATATATATATATATATATTATCATTTAAACAACCATATAATGATGAATCAGTTTTAATCTATCTTTTAAGACAAAAACAGTAAGCAAAGAGTTATGCTCATGACAGCCCAATGGAGCCGTTTATATCATATCTGTTCATATCATAAATTACTGCACATAAGATATACCTTGTGTAGTTGGAGACACATTATATATTAACTCTTCCTTTCAGCGAAAGATGCGGTGAACTGTCTGGTGTGTGACCGTTCACGAGACTTGCTCAATCAGCTCTTCTGCTGCACTTGTGGCCAGCATTACCATGGGGCCTGTCTGGACATAAATGTCACTCCGCTGAAGAGGGCCGGCTGGCAGTGTCCTGAGTGCAAAGTCTGCCTCACATGCAAGTGAGTATCCAGCTCGCCTGGACATTAATTACTTAACACAGTTGAGTAATTAAGTTCGGACCTCGGGAGAATTTGAACACTCATTGTTCCAAAAGTTATAGACTTTCCCTTTGCATCTCTGTTTTTCTCTTTCCCTTTCCCTTCTCTGTTTTACTGTATTTAAATCCACAAATTTTCAAATCAGTGCAGAAAATGTGAAAGTGTATTCTTTTCAAGCCTTTTGTTAAACAAAATATTTTGTTAAAAATTTGTTAGTCATTAGGGCTGTCGCGGTGAGGAAATTTCCCTTGCGTTAATTTTGAGTGGCTCAATAGCGCGGTATAAGAAAACACGCAAAAATCGCGATTGCTGCGGTTCTTGCATTCCTCTGCAGTTTGCTCGTCAATAGCGCGTTATTGCGATATTGCGGTTATCGCGACAGCCCTATTAGTCATTGGTATTTTTTTCAGTTTCATGTTTCCTTTGTCAAGCTAAGTTTAATAAAGCCAAATTTGTTTTGCCTTTGCCAGCCTCATATTGCTGTTTTAATAGTATGGCAATTGAGTTTCTATGTCAGTATCTATGCCATGGACGAAAACAAGGCTATCCTTAGGGAATTTAGTTTTTAGCTATTTTTTCATCCCAGCCACACACAAACTATGACTGCTGGGAGATTCATTTCATCTGATGTCAGATACCTTTAATGTGTGTTCAAGCCTTTCTATATGTGTATATTGTTCTGAGGAGACAGAATACGGTAGATCGTAGAACCTGGAGGACAGCCTTGGGGACAGTGGAGTAAAAATGCAACTTCAAATGCAGTGTAGTCAAAATGGATTGTGTTTTATTAACTCTGAATTCTCCAATGTGATGTGCCACTTGGCTGAGAGAGTGATGCTGGGTATCAGATACAATAGGGTTGGGAGAGGCAGAACATGCATCCATCTCGATCGGGGGTTGTGAAAATGTCTATAATGGCTGAGCAAAGTTGTAAATATCAGATGACGTTCTCATTTAATTTTGATTTGCATTGGCTGAAAATATAGGCCTTGAAATGGGTAAATCTTCTGAACGTCACCCTCACCTCCTCTCAACTCTATAAATCTCACTTTCTCCCCTCTGATTTACCACTTAGACATGTTTGGGCTCTGAAAAGCCAGAGTGAAAGTGTTATTGCTCATGTGGAGAATGTAATGGGGTGTTTGTTTGCCTGGGTAAGTGTAGAATAAGGTTGTATTGGGCTGAGGAGGGGTGGCTGACTGGTCTTTTTCAATGGCTGACACTGATATCTTGACAGTAGATCAGTCGATATTTTATTACACTAGTGTTTGACCAATATTGATTTTAAAATTTGCTGCAAAAAAGGGGAAATTTAATCAACACTTCAGTAAAATTCACTAAATTTACATTGTTTGGGCCAAAATTCTTTTAGATTTAAAAAAAAACTATCTGACAATGGGGAACTAACACTTCTGTTAATAAGCTGTATAATTGATTAATCATCTATCCTAAGATGGTGGCTAAATGGATCATGACAGTTAATTTGATTAAGCCCACCTACAAACTTGAATACCTTAATAACGATAGGAGATGGAAATGGAAGAGAGCTGATTAGTTAAACGTTTCTCAGTGATTTATTGTTTCACATTTTGGCAGGCAATAAGCATGAAGGTTTCAATGTAAAGACAAGTATCACACAGAAAGACAACACTGATTTAACATTGACTAAGTTTGCAGAGTGCTTTATTTCACATTTTTAAATGACAGAAATCGAGGGGATTTTTTTGAGGGCAGCACTTAATTGTCAAAAAATTATATAGGTCAGGATGTCTTGTTTGCTTGAAATTTGCAAAAGCCCCTAACACTGTATCATACGGAGGTCCTAAGAGGCCATGGATTATTATTTTTCTTTCTTGTTTTCTTGTGATCTCAACATTACGCACGCGCACCACCACTGATCTATATTAGTGGAGCGCACAATCCGCGCTCAGTCTCAAACAGCTTGTGAGCCACAAATACCAAAATGAGTGGCTAACTGCGCTAAAACGTTCAAAAACATAAAAAATTATGTCAAAATGCCCGTTTTGGCGAGTATCCAGTTAAACAGTCATGTTTGGAACGTTAAATAGTTGAGAAAGACTTGCGTTGAAGAAAAGTAGATTTTTGTTTGTATATGCTGTCAATTATAGTTCTTAGAAAGAAAATTGGAATCTGCGAAAATCGGTATCGGCAGATCACACTAAAAAAAATAGGAAATCGGAATTGGCCAATTGCCTTCTGCGAGCGGAGAAAAACATAATAAAGCTAGGCTATATATATATATATATATATAACGAATAAATAGGCCAATACGAGAAATATATTTTACTTAAATAATAAATTAAGAAAATGAAAGAAACACTGTGCAACAAGTAGTATGCAGAGTTTTGGTTAATTTTTGTGCTGCGCGAAAGGAAACAGACGGTAGAAAGAGGCATCCTATTTTTTTAGGCTTATTTTACAAAAGCACAAAAATTAGTTTTTATTGTGAATGTACACAAATAAAGGCAAACCTTTTACATTTCCGATTATCTTTATGACAAAAGGAGTAGTTTCTTCCACTGTTAGAAGGACAGCCGCATGCGCACACACAGTTAAGCATTGCTACCTTGACAATGAAGCCTGTTCATTATCATAATAAAATACAGTCAGTCAAACATATAGAAAAAAAATATGTAGTAAAAAATATGTAGTAAAATCTGTGCCGTTAAGTGTTATCACCGTGCCGCCGTGATGTTATGCAAAACATTTTGTTTTACGTGGATATTGGAACGCGAGTGAAGTAGACTACATAATAAATAATAATTTGGCATTCAAATACATCGCGGATACGGAAACATTTCTGAATGAAATAATAAAATGTGACTTATACGCGACTTATGTTTTTTTTTTCTCTAAAAAACAAAAAAAAAATTATACGCGCGTAGCATATTTTAACCATGCAGCAAACCTTTTTAAATATTTGGACAAATTACTGAAAAAATAAATAAATAAATTACTTTTTAAACCATTTAACTGATTGTATTAATCGGTCAAAATTCTTACGGTCGGTTAATGGTTAACCGGTTAAAATGAACATCCCTAGTTTGCACCTATATCTTTATTTGTGCATCTTTGAAGTACATGATTGTTAGTTAATAAGCGGGGAATATGTTGTGTTTATCTAGGACGTGCTTTAATGACATATTTGTAATAATCTTATTTTTAATCTTTATTGTTAAGCATTAAATGTACTGTAGATTGATAAGAAAAGTGATTTATATATGTAAAAATGTGTAGAATTTAATTCAGTGATGATAGACAGTGATGTATTTTTGTACTTTTATACACACACTCAAAATTACACACTCAGAATTAAACACTCTTCTCAGACAGCATCCCAAGCTTGTAACGCACATGGTATCAATCACAGCCTATCCTACATGACTAGGATACATATCATACAAATGATACATAATTTTATTTCAAACGAATGAGGAAAATAAAGTGATTTGAATCCACCTGCGCTTGCGGAGTTGAATGCTCTGATGTTAGACCATTTAAACATTAATTACACAAACAAAATGTTTAGCGTACTGTCTCTGGAAAAAAAAATCAACAGTGATTGAGTATCCTATATATATTTATTTATTTTAGACATTATTACTAAGCGAAGCAAAATTTGCTGAAATAGCCTGTCCACAACATACAGTAGCACTTGGTTTATCTGTCGATCAGATACACGTCAAAGTTGTGTCTGTTACCATAGCAACAGTAGACTCATGATGCATTGTATTTTAAAAATCAAACAACCATTGTAAAAAAAACTACTTTTGTTATGTCGAGATCACAAAAAATAAGTCGTGATAATGAGAAAACAACTTTTTTTTATTTCGAGATCACGAAATCACGAGAATCTTTTTTATGTCGCAATCACAAGATAATTAAGTCGTGATCATGAGAAAACAAGAAAGAAAAATCATCATAATCCATGGCCTCTTAGCAGGCACGGACTCGGAGTAAAAAGCGGCCCTTTTTCTGCCAAGTAGGCTCACCACAGCTACAAGTAGGACTTGGTTTATCTGTCGATCAGATACAGTCAAAGTTGTGTCTGTTACCATAGCAACAGTAGACTCATGATGCATTGTATTTTAAAAATCAAACAACCATTGTAAAAAAACTACTTTTGTTATGTCGAGATCACAAAAAATAAGTCGTGATAACGAGAAAACAACTTCTGTTATTTCGAGATCACGAAATCACGAGAATCTTTTTTATGTCGCGATCACAAGATAATTAAGTCGTGATCATGAGAAAACAAGAAAGAAAAATCATCATAATCCATGGCCTCTTAGCAGGCCCGGACTCGGAGTAAAAAGCGGCCCTTTTTCTGCCAAGTAGGCTCACCACAGCTACAAACAGCCGCTAACTACCTCACAATATTACAGCAATCCTATCGCATTTATGGCAAATAACATCACAAAAATCCATGGTGACCCTTCTGACAAAAACAATAGAAACCATCACAGAAATTATAATGATTTCAACTACAAATACCATTACAAACATTACAAACCATCAACTTTTAACCATTAAAACCATTAAAAAATTGTTTCCTGTAGTGTGTTTTGGGACATATTACATTAGGATTTAGTGGCTTTAACAAAAGCCATGAATAGAAGGTGGCCAATTACCAGTAGAGACCAACAGGCACCATTACAGTTTCCATTTAAACCAATACAATTTTCATTATAACCAGTAAAACCATTACAAATTATGTGATGCTTTCTATTTTTTTTTTTCAACAGAGGATTGAAATAAATGTATTATTGTATGCTATGAACTAAAATACTTGAAATCTACATAAAAAGAGCAGAATGCAAAATGTATACTATGACAATGATAAACATTAATCTAGAATCTAGAAACCTGAAACAACAGAATTCTTCAATTTGATTTGATTTTTATTTGATTTCATGTCTGTGTGTGTGTGTCATGTTAATCAGACTAATCACCTTAGTGGCTACTTCTTTTACTCTATAAATGTATACTATGACAATGATAAACATTAATCTAGAATCTAGAAACCTGAAACAACAGAATTCTTCAATTTGATTTGATTTTTATTTGATTTCATGTCTGTGTCATGTTAATCAGACTAATCACCTTAGTGGCTACTTCTTTTACTCTATTTTCTAACTCAATAGCTCTCAAATGTAATCCGTTGTAGAATCGCTGCTGTCTCTTTATGAATTAATGGAATATTCATGCCAGACAATGCGGAGTGATAAATAGCAGTGGACGCTCGAACCTGGAATTTTACTATGCTCTATAGTGAGAGAGGTGGGCAAAGGTAACCCGATGTAACTGTTCGCTTTTTTTTTTCATTTTAGCTTCTCCCAACCGCCTTTATCTTCACGTCTTTTGCTTGCCATCACGAGCCCACTCTCCTTTGCGTCAGTTTCGGTTTCTTATAAGCAAAAATAGATTGCCTTAGCGCCCCCTTTTGTCAGCCGTCAACGTCAACTTAATCAACTTAATCTGACACTTTTTCTTTGATGATGAACCAGCCAGGCCGATGGCCAGTCCCGCCCCTGCA
>NW_015642181.1:218923-263495 GCF_001515625.1 Sinocyclocheilus rhinocerous | reverse complement strand
GTCACTTAATCTGACACTTTTTCTTTGATGATGAACCAGCCAGGCTGATGGCCAGTCCCGCCCCTGCCTCTTAGGACTTCTGTAGTATCTTTCATCTTTTTTTTTCTCTCCCCGTCTGGTTTGTAGGAACCCAGGGGATGACAGCAAGATGCTGGTGTGTGACATGTGTGATAAAGGCTATCATACCTTCTGCCTGCAGCCCATCATGAACACAATACCCACCAACGGCTGGAGGTGCAAGGTAAGCTTGAATTTGTGACAGTGATGCTGGCCTGCTGTGAGTACAGTGACACAGTGCTTTCATTTCCACTTTGAGCCTGTAACGCACAACACACACACACACCTCTTTCTTTTTGGTGTGTTTTTGGTCTGTGGGATTGAAGAGTGTGTTGGTTTTCATCTCACCAGCATACTGTATATTCCCTCTGGAATAATGCTGGAGCTTGATTTAATCACCATGATGAATTCATTACCTCCAAAACACTTTAGTTTAATTATTCCTTATGTGCATGCTGTGCTAGGTTTTGATGCACTTCTCCTTAAAGACTGAGCTGCGTGAGTGAGTTGTGGAATAGATGTTCATCTTGACTATAGAAGTTTTGTATTTTTCCACATGTATTTTCTCCATAGGGATTTTAAACTGTGAACCAAACCAGTTTGCTCCCAGATGAATCGGAATGTAACAAACTTTGATTTGAATAAAAAAATATTTGACTGATGGTCTTAATTGAATCAGAGGGTGCAGTACATACTGTATATTCCCTCTGGAATAATGCTGGAGCTTGATTTAATCACCATGATGAATTCATTACCTCCAAAACACTTTAGTTTAATTATTCCTTATGTGCATGCTGTGCTAGGTTTTGATGCACTTCTCCTTAAAGACTGAGCTGCGTGAGTGAGTTGTGGAATAGATGTTCATCTTGACTATAGAAGTTTTGTATTTTTCCACATGTATTTTCTCCATAGGGATTTTAAACTGTGAACCAAACCAGTTCGCTCCCAGATGAATCGGAATATAACAAACTTTGATTTGAATCAAAAAATATTTGACTGATGATCTTAATTGAATCAGAGGGTGCAGTACAAAACTCTTAACTATAAGGCAAGACTGATAAGTGTAAAAAGCTCAATGCATTTTAAGTAATTCTGAAAATATTCAAGTTGTAAGAGGCCTGTAAGGAAACCGTCTCATACATAACATACACTTCTTACAATTTGAAAACCCACTTAAGATTGTCAAAGGCCCTGTGGAGTGTCCATTGAAGCAACAGATGGTCCATGAACAATACTTTCCTAAAATATGTTTGTAGTCAGATTGTTAATAGACCCCTAAATATCCTGCTTATGTGAAAGAATAGAAAAGCTGAACCAAATTACACACAGATCCCTCTCAGACTGCTCCCATCACTTTGTGGAGGTGGCCAAGAAGCCCCACCTGTCATCCAGGATTCAGCACATGAGTCTGTCCATCATCAGAGGCTTGGAAAGGCTTGGATTTCTTGCTAAGGGTCTGTGGGTGGTTATTAGAGCTGATACTTGCCCCTCTTCAGCAGGCTGAAATGCTGCTCTTGGTGAGCTTGAAGTGTCTTTTATTTATGTCTTTTTTTTAATTGACATGGAATTTTCTGGTGCTTTGCTCCTATTGAGTGCTGAAGCAGACTGATGAACATGATTTTGAGGATTTATAGAGGCGTAATTATGTTGGAGCTCAATCCAAATTGATTTAAGAGAGCCTGTAAAGTTAGTAGTTCGCAATTGTTGTTAGATTCAAGTGTCATTGTTCAGATGCGAATTGTTGTCAAATAACTCTAAACAATTTTTAACATCCGCTGGCATGAACATATATGTTGGCATGACTGCTTTACTTTATATGGATTAGTGTGAAAATACAGAGTGAGACATGTCCGAAACAAATCAAGATAAGGAAGAAATTATTATTATTTTTTTTTTTTTTTCAAGTTCTAAACGAAAGGAGAAAATAATCAAATGAGTTTAGTAAATGATACTGATGCCAAACTTTGGAACGGTAGTGTTTTTATATATAACCAATATATCTGTTTGAAAACCACTGGTGGATATATCGCCGATATTTGGTATTTTTTAATTATAATTAGGCTATTTATTTGTTAGGCTCTTTTTTGGCGGCTTTTGCAGTAACATTTATAGCATAATTATGAATTTGATCTTGAGGAGCATTGAATCATTAGATAGATTAGATAGCTTCGATATTTGACCACTGTTTATAATTATACGTGGTTACAGTGACAGTAATATTTACATTTTCTGTCAGGAATTCAAAATGAATCTGTAGTTATTGATAATTGGAATAGAATGACGAGACTCACACCTGTACATATTCAGTTGCTTTTACTCCCATTCATTTTTGATCACAGGGCTTTGCTACACAACATCCATCAGGGCTTTAAGTCCAAAAGGGAAATATTGATGTATTCACACATTTACTTCTTATCTTTAGATAAAATATTTTCTCTTTGTTTTCCATTAATTATGCAGTCTGATGCGAAGTGGCTTCAACCACTGTCTGCCTCTCTCTCTTACGGGATTGATGACTTGCAGAAACTCTGCAGATCCATCAATCAGTGTTATGTGATCATATTTCCCACCTTCCAGTGACGTAAACTTCTGTGTTCTGTCTCTGTATAACTATGATGAAACATGAAGCTAAGAAATATATGATTATGATAGTAAATGGTTTATATGTGTTTTTCATGCATTTGGGGGTATTTTTATAATAATAAAATGTGTTTACATGATAATAAACCACTGTAATTAAAAAAAAAAAACTACATATAATGCGTTTATGCATTATTATATACAAAATCCACAATACAATGTTTTATTGTAATACAAAGCAGAATCTCAAAACTCTTAATCTCATACTGTCATGTGTAGTTTTCAGTCTGAAATAGACATTCTGAAAATCCCTGCATGGATTAGGGCACCTGAACCAGTATCACATATCCCAGACGGTGTCTCTGTTGTCACACAAGTGGGAGCGCTGTCCGTTTATGATTTTATTGTTTGCACTGTCATGTTACAGCATTTTACTTGGCAGTGTTTTAAATATAATGAGTTTGCAGTCATCATTTTGTATAACCGTGCATTAGATGATGTTGCAGTAAGTTGTGTGTTGTGTTTTGCAGAACTGCCGAACGTGTGCTCAGTGTGGCATGAGGCCTAATGGCCAGTGGTCATCTAATGGTGTAATGTGTGAAGGATGTCAACAGCAGCGTGATTCAGCGCTGGTCTGCCTCATCTGTGGGCAGAATCAGGACTCTGGCCACCCTCTGGACAAACACTCTTGCTGCACTTGTAAGAGGTAGGAAATGACAATATCACACAGTCTCAAGTGACCTGTTGCTTTAATGAAACTGATTCTGCATAATAACAGTATGACACATATTTCCATTAAAATGTTATTTTATTAAGGAAATTCATTAAGTGTCATCCTTGTTGCAAGTGAAATTTGTGTGTATGTATTTTCCTTGCATTAATTTTTCTTAGTTTGTTCATAGTTTAAAGGAGTGACTGTCCATGTTGGTACCCAATTTGACAAGTTTCTACTACGTGACATTAATACTACTGCCATAGTATTATTACTACTACAGAGCTTGAAGATATAATCCCTGACATGTAAACGCTGCTATATGGGGAAGGGATGTTTCACATCATAGTTGTTTGTTGCTCATAGTACTATATTGTGTATTTTAGCATGTCTGTGTTGACCAACTAGAGCTATCTGTTTTATAACATTATTCGTACAAACCTGAATACTGACAATATAGTCTCAGGTGTTGTTATCCATTATTTGTGTGAAGACTCAGTCGGTGTTGATGAATAATAGCTGATTATTCTCTGCAGGCATCAAAGACTATGATTAACCAATAGACAAATTCAGAGAGGTCTGCATTAGGGATGCTCATTTCGGTTAAAGGGGTCATATGACGTTGTTAAAAAAACATTATTTTGTGATGTAAATAAGAGGTTAATTGTGCAGTAGTTTAGACCTTCATTAAATATAACGGAACTTGGTGAGATCGCGAAGAACAGAGATGAGTGACAGCTTTTTAATGATTATAAGGGGAAGCACTCTTTGTGCGCTTTCTAGGATATAACCCACTCAGAATTTGAATACATTCACTCACGGATTCACTCTCTGATAACCATTTATCCAATATTGCCTTTTGCCATTGTGTTTCCTTTATTACTTCAGTTAAGTGAAAGTAGAGCAGGTGCTTGCGCAGCGAAATGTCTGTAGGCACTTGTGGTTGCATGTATCGACACCCCCGTGACTTAGCAAATACGTATAGAATATTTTTCTTTAACAATGCAGTGAACTTTAAAAAAAAATACTGGAAAAAAAAAACTTTTAAACCTTTTAACTGATAGTATTAATCGGTCAAAATGTTGACTTTTAAACAGTCAATATGGGCATCCCTAGTCTGCATAGAACACTGTAATTGAACCGGCAGCTTTAGAGAGTGGTTCAATGATGTCTTTGTGAATGAAAAGATGCTCATATAATTTGTGTGGCAGATTGATTTGATTCTCTTGCTTTGAGAACTGACCATGGGTCAGTCATGTAATCGTGTGCCACATCATGTGTCATGAATGTGGATGGAGTCTTTACACAACAGCCAATCAGATTTGATCTGTCATGTATCGAGAGTTACAATTTGTGACTGACTTTATTAGTTCAAAGTTCATCGCATTTAACTATTGACTATTGTAGTTATGTTACGGTAACATAACTTGGGTGTTTTCCTTTGCATTTCCCACCCATTTTCCACCCTGTTGGCTTGCATATCATATGTGTTTCCATTAGCATCACCCTATGTTATTACACAGACAATGACAGTTTTCAGTCAGATTTCCCAAATACTCCCTCCATCTGCCATTGGTTGGGTTGGCTTGCATATCATATGTGTTTCCATTAGCATCACCCTATGTTATTACACAGACAATGACAGTTTTCAGTCAGATTTGACAGTTTTCTCCCTCCATCTGCCATTGGTTGACCAAATAGATAGTCCAGCCTCAAAGTCACAGCATTGGTCGAACCAGAAATGTAGACTGTGGTGGGACAGATTAGATTGTGTCCGGAGTCTAGGGTATTAATGGAAAACACTGCAGTGCTAATGGCGTAAGGCATTTAAACAGAAACTGATTTCTGTAGTGAACGATGTCTGTGTACAAAATGTACACATGTGGATGCAAGAACTATAGCTCAAATAACACATTTTTATTTAACAAAACCTTGTGCTACACGTTTCTGCTTTAGGTGCTGTACATAGAGCTTTAATATGTATTAACACTGGAAATTCCTCTATTGTTCAGGTTAACAATTAGTATCAGCGTAAATAAAACAATGTTGGGTTTAGGTAAAAGCTGTTACCTTGATTTGGTGCATTGATGGTTGTCACAGATGGTTGTTTATTGTGTGTTTCTCTATCAGATGGGTTCATGTGGACTGTGACAGGCAGGAGGGTGCTGACCCTGACACCCAGATGCAGGATGGGTACACCTGTAGAGGGTGTAAGCACGTGGAGGAGGAGAACAGGCACAATCAGCCTGTCAGCAGCCAGGAGGCTTCGTTCACTGACCCAGAGGCAGCCGAGGGTGAGTACACGTCTCTCAGCACTTGATACACTTCTGATGGGTTTGTTATCCATGCAGTTGGCAGTATTGTAGAGTTCTGGAGGCTGGACATACTGCTCCACAACAAAGACCCTGTTTACACCTGCATCTGTGTCCGGTCATCCAATCAAAGGTGGTCAGCTGGGACAGATTGCAGTTTACACCTGGCATTAACCTGCATATCAAATTCATCTCCTGTCACCACTTGTTATCAGATACTTACAGTATTGATATAGCACAAAAAGTATTTAAATAAACTGAAGCTTTTATCTCAATCAAATTACTGTTTACACAACAGATAATATGTGGTTATATATGTTTTTGACTACCTTCAAATTTATATGATTTATCGGATCACGTTTGGACCTGTATTTAGTGCTAACCACTTGATCATAACAGTCAACATCATTTTAGTACACAATTAAACATGTCTATACACATGTATAATAAAAATATTTTGTATTTGGCCTTCTTTCTTTCTTTCTTTCTTTCTTAACCAGTCATGTGATGAAAAATTAATTCAGCAAAAGTGTAGATTATTTTTTTTCTTTATTCTTCCTTTTTTATTATTATTATTATCATATATTTTAATTTATTTTACAAATTACAAGTCAGTTCTACCATGGAATAAGTATATTAAAGTTAAATGTTTAAAAAATCTACTCTCCATGTTTTTAGCTTATACTATTTTCCTGCTATGTTGGGGTTTATTTTTGCTGTTTAATTTGTCGACTGCTGTTCTGTGAGTGTTGTTGGTCAGTTGTAAGGTGCTGTAGGCCAGTTCTTGTGATGTTAAGCACTCTTCATGACTGTTACAGAGGGTGTTGCATTGAGTGTGGCAAAGATGTAATGCTTGAGCCTCTCTGCTGTTACTGATTGTAATTACAGTGTGTTTGTCAGTTCAGCCAGAGACCTGAGCGTGTGAGCAGGTTGAGAAACGCCACCACCACATCTTAATACATCTTTCATAATATGCCCTAAATGAGCATTTGCATTTTTTAGTGTCATGTAGGGACCACATTCTCCCTCCCTAAAACAATGTGAAGTCAGCATGAAATGAAAATGGCCTCGTTTACAGTTTACATTTTATTCAAAGGGGGAAAAGTGCTTGTCATTGTAATCTTGACTGTCCACCAATCCACTTATTTTGTCAATTCACTTTTTCTTATTCTTTTTTACCTGGCAATAAATCACATTACAGAAGTAAAATGGCTTGCAGATGCCATTTCATGTTGACTTTATGGCCAGTTTTTGAGTCCACCACGGAGAATTGGGTAAGACATTTTTATTAGATTTTTTGTTGCACACTACAAATCTCTCTAAAAACTGTAACCAAAGAAAGAAAATAAATCACCTACCAGCTTCCTGTGCTCAGAGACCCAGCTGGTGACCTATCATCAAGACCCTGGAAGCTAAAAGCAAATCTTATTTTCCTTGGGCCCTTTATTAGGAATTGTAATGAGAATGAACCAGGGCTTAAAGTTCTCCGGCACCGTGCCGGATCTCCGGCATGCTGCGTTTGGCTGCGGGAAAAAAAGATAATCGTCCTACATTTAAAAACTCCTACATTTAAAAACACTTGTTGATATCACGTTCGAGTTCATGAGTGCGCCTACCAATGTATGAGAGGAACACAGCTTTCACTCTCAACAAAACTAACATTACTAGCCAATCAGAAGTAGGGTTGGGTACCGAAACCCGGTACCAATATGGAGGCATCGTTTAGGCACCGGAACCGTTTTAAAAGTATCGATTTGGCACCGGTATCGAAAAAAGCCCAAACGATACCCAACCCTAATCAGAAGTTTTTGCTCTTATAAACACGAGACGCGCATAATAGTATCCAATTACAGAGGCGCAGCTGATGAATGGAAAAGAAGCCTGGGTCTCGAGCGTGACACATTGAAAAAGTTGTGAGGCGCAATGGTCAAAGATTTCCATCTAGCGTCATATTTAGATTAGTTAAAACATATAATAAGGAAAGCGATAACTTTGCCATAGTATCCTTTCAAATGTTAAAGTTGCCCCAGTCATTGCATTCTTTGCATGTGCTGCATGTTACATGTGTTTGCACCATATTGTAAGGATAACTTTCTTGGTATTGCTGTTTCAAATATCCCACCATAATCTGTAGTCTGAGCCTGTCAAGGGCTAATGGCAATGGCAGATACGTTACTAGTTAGTTTCAAGGAAATACATTTTCAAATAATGTTCTTTTTTTTTGTTTGCCAAATAACCCTGTGTATGTGTCCGCCTCCGCAACCCCCAACCCCCGGAAAAAAGTTCAGGCTCAGGATTTTTTTATGCTTTAACCCCTGATGAACTCTTCCTGTAGCCTGATGGCTAAGAAATGAATTTCTCATGTGCCTTTGCAGTGGTTACAACTGCAGCTTATTACCAATGATTTTTTTCTGCCTGTGGTGGGGAGTTGATATATGTTGGCAGAAAAGGATACAATAAGACCCGGCTGTAAGGGCTCTTTGTAAAGCCAGTCATGCCAGCAGCAATGCACTGGGCCACTGCCAGCAGCTAGAGGAAGCAATCATCCCATTGTTGGGCCCCCAAGAGAGACAGCTCTAATCAAGACAGAGACGCCCACCTGTTAACCAACCCTACCACACCCCCACTTCCTGATAAACACACACTAAGTGCACACATGCACACGTTCATACTAGGGTTGTCACAACACCAGAATTTTCACAGCTTAGCGTTACTAGTGAAATTTCACAACTTCTTTCACCTGTTCCTGGAGACTATAATTATTATAGTATGCATAACAGGTACATACTAATATTTTTTTTGTCTCTGCTGGCTTGAATATATTGGCTTGACTATTGAGACAAAACTTAAATACCGGATATAAGTTAATGTAAAGTTAATGTAGTAGTGTTCTTTTTCTTTTCTTTTTCAACAAGTAGTTAATTGGTTCTGTGTTAACTACAGTTGTAGATCATAGTTTACTCTAGTTTTTAATGCAATTAATGCACCCGCCCTGCTCTAAGACATATGTATGTCATCTTACATTTCATAAGGTGTTTTTAGACTTGTGCCAAATAACACAAGTGCAAATGTGATATTGATTTTATACAACAGTTCAATAAATAAAAACGTAATATTGTTATATTTTAGACACAGTGTTGTCTGTTTTTGCTCAATTTTGCCAATGCAAATATTACCTATTAAAGCCACAGCAGAACTGTTGTGCGTCTCCATGCAATGCATACTTTCTGAATGAATCCGTGTTTTAAATGAAGAATGAATCAATGATTCAATAGCCCATTCATAAAGAGAGCCATTTACTTCATTCTTGAATGAATCAGCCAGTTGAACTAATCAAATGAATTAATGAACTCAGTGGCATGCTCATTAAGACATTTACCGCCACCTACTGGCAGTTTTAGTTAGAGTATCATTTCATCAAAAAAAATAATAACAATAATTTTATATTTCCATATTAATAAAAAAAATCTGGAAAAAATCCATATTAATAATAATAAAAAAACTAATTAAAGGGATAGTTCACCCAAAAATTAAAAAGAAAAAAATATATATTTCTTTCTAAAGCTAAGTTTTGTCATTTCTGTTTGATGCTTTTTTCATTTAACACAATAATGAATTTAAGTTATCTTTTAGGGGTGATTTCTCAGCCAAATGTATGTGCGATCAGTGCATAAAATCAGTGCGTCAATGTGTAAAAGAAAATTTGCAGAGGGGCTGCAAGCATGCGTATTCACTCTATGACAGTTGGTAGCACTTAAAAAGCAATTAAAAAGCTGAAATACAGCGGTTACTCCGTTACAATTGTAAATAAAACAGTGCTGCACAACTTTCTTGTCACAGAGAAGTCAAACAGTATTTCCATGATTTCAAACAAATATTCAGAATTGTATGTTCTCTGTGGTGTATGTTTTCAAACACCACCAGGTTTATTTGCAGTGCAATGGAGAAGAGGTTTGAACACCTCTCCGTGCAAAAAATCTGTTGCATTGGCGACATGCAAATGTTTGTGTCAGTCTGAACAGATGCATTAACAGCCGTTCATTCAAATGAAAATTTTATCAGCAAATTTGTGCACTTTTCTTTGTGTGAACAGGACATATGTCAGATTTTGTTGATGTTAATGTTATTTAAATGTGAGTTTGGCAACCATTTATTGAACATTTTCCCCATTAAAGTAGATAGTCTTGCCATTTAGTCTTGCATGCTTAATGCTTACCATTCACATAGCCCTGCATGTGCTGCGGGTGTCTGAAAAGGAGTTCATTTGGAGTGTTCATATACAAACTCAAATTCTTGTGAAGAAAATTTAAATAAATAATCCAGTGTTGCCCAGAGGCGAATGGGTCATTCATGACAATTCAAAATGCATGAAGGTGACAATGGGAATATGCATACTTTTACTTCTGACAGTCTCAGCGCTGGACTTGCCAGAAACTGCAAGTCCAATGATTAATGATGCTTCACTTCATGTCTTAATCTATTCACGTGTGGTAAACATTGACCCATCGACTAATTGGGTACTTTTGTGGATGACTGGTTGACTATTAAAAAGGGGTAATCTTGTAGGCCCTAGTGTTGTTTTGGCATTAAAGTAAAAGTAATTTTGACATCTTTAGTACATTTATAGGTAGGTAATTATAGAAGCTCTTTGGTCTTATGGCCACATGTTAGAGGGAGGGGGTATTTTCCCAACGGTGCAGTAAAATGACTCCTCCACCAATCTAAAGGTTTTTTGTTGCCATGGATGCGTGATGCAATCGGTGATTCATCCTGACATGGCTGAAAAGAACCACAGTCACTCTTACTCACATGACCCAGTGCACAAACAACACAATCACCTGAGCTGGTGCACAGATTGCTGATTGTAGCTGCTGCATAGCTGCTTTGAGATCTGCTTCTGTCATGATGTTATGAAGTGTTAATCTGTTAGGCTGGAGGCTAGAGCCTGTCTGATGTCATACCCACACTGGGAATAGTAAATCCTTTATGTTCATCTGCTTTGCTCCCAGGCAGTGTGCAACGCTGCCAGTTGACACTGTCAGGTGAGTATTGATGAGTGAAGTCAGTGCGAGGGCTTATGGGAGTTTGCAAACCCTGAGGCGCACCCGATCAGCAATAATAGATGTTTGAAACCCAGCATCAGTGTGCAGAATCAGCCAGAGAGCATACTTGCTCTGCTCTCTGGAGTAGGAATGTGTCAGTATCTTGTTTTGAGCTCCTCTTCTTCCTTGTCTGTCCAGTCGGACTGCAGTCATTGCACATCAATGCCTCGTGACCTCAGCGGCCTTTCCTCTTGTTTGAACTCTAGATGTCCACTGAGGTACCCCGAGGCCTCTTTACATGCTGCCTCTACTGGGCAGCTCAACTATTCTTGAACTCTTGTCTTCTCCCAGTGGCAAAACGGAACAGAAAAGCCTTTAAACACTGCTTTTATATGTTGTTTTAAGGTTGTCACACTATTCAAAAAATGGAATATCGATATCATGTTATTATAACATATATGATAATATTGTAAATAATCCAACTCCTGTAACTATCTGGATGACAGTCCAATGTAGTAAGTGGCAGTAGTGCACCTCAACGCTGGTTGACACCTGTCATAAAATGGATAAAAAAGAAGACAATGACGATGCAGTGTGCAGCTACTACTGCTGTACAAAATCATGTCTGAGATAAAGTGACAGATGAAGGTATGACACACTACCTGCACCTGAGAAATATTAGCTCGCCAATGTGGGAGCTTTTTGGATTCTGTAAAAAAAGATGATGGGTTAGACACCCCAGTCTGCAGGAAGGGCTGACATTTTCTCTCCTCCACCCTCCGTATTTTAAGTGTGAGAAAAATGATAAAACACAAAAATATACCAAATTAAAGATTAATTTAACTTATAACGTTATTTATTTATGTGAATATTGTAATAATATTATCATCTTACCAGTGAACACAGTTAATACATTTATATAATTCAACAGTACAACTGTTTGATTTAAGACAAGCACACCAGTTCTATCGTTCCTGCTTATTTGTAGATCATCAAACCCATCATTTTAACTATTAAATTTTAGTGCGTAAATGATCCTGCATATTTGTGCTGTACGTACTGTGTATAGTACAGGGGTTCTCAATTCTGGCCATCGAGGTCCACTTTCCTGCAGAGTTTAGCTCCAACCTTGTTCAGGTGTGTTTGAATAGGGTTGGAACTAAACTCTTCAGGAAAGTTGGCCTCGAGGGCCAGAGTTGATAAGTCCAGACACATCAAATCGTGTGGCTTATTGAGGAAAAGTCATTTCAGGTGTGCAATTTTCTAAGTGATTGGACTTATGTCACAGAAACACCCTATCACAATTATCAAGCTCAACATATCTGATGTCCTTCATATTTTTAAGTATTTTAACTGCATGAGACACAAGGGGATGTATTTATGCAGGTATGTAGATTGTTAGGTGTAAGTTGTGTAGTCTGGGGGAGGAGAAGACATTCTCTAGACCAGTGGTCACCAACCTTTTTAGGCCCAAGATCCCTGACCTCGGCCTTTATGAAAGACGAGATCTACCTACTGAAACTACTGGGACAGTGATAAAGATCTACCAGTCGATCGCGATCGACGGGTTGGCGACCACTGCTCTAGACTGTGACTTGTCCGCCTGGGTTAAAAATAGCTAGGAGCTCTAAACCAATGAGGCTTTCATCTTCCCTGTGCTGCTAGTGGATTGTAAGTGTGGAGACGTTATCAGGACACCGCAACCAACCTCACTTCTCTTTAGCAGTCTGAATGATGGCTGCTCTGTCCTGAGTCTTTGATGGCTCTACACTGTTTTTTACACCCCAGATTAGATTCAGATTAAGGGTTTACATTGCCAACGCAAGGTGGTCATACAAAATAGGATTTTCTTGCTGGTAGTTTGATATGCTATGTAATAAAATACTGTATCATTCACTTTAAACTTCTTCCCAGGCAATTAATTCAAAAACTAAACTACAAAAATTATTCAGAAATGGTCATGTCTGTGACATAATAATAATAATAATTTATACATTTAGCAGACGCTTTTATCCAAAGCGACTTACAGTGCATTCAGGCTATACATTTTTTTACAAGTATGTGTGTTCCCTGGGAATCGAACCCACAACCTTTTGCACTGCTAACGCAATGCTCTACCACTGAGCCATAGGAACATATTATTACATTATTTATATAGGTCTTCTCATCAGCTAAGCAACAGTGTCCCATGATCTGTTTTTTTTTTTTCTGTTGTTGTTGGAATCCACTAAATACATCAAAAAACAAAACATAGTTATGGTTTTGTTTTAGTGGGTTCTCATTCATTCAACCTACAGCTTATCAATTTTGTTCGTTGTTGTGGGAATGTATATTTTGATGTTTGAAATCCTGCCATGTAGAGCACTGTTTGTTTTTTGCTCTTACAGTTATTCTGGATTCTTGTGTATGAGTGATTAATGAAGAGTGCAGAGCATGGCTCGTGTTTGTTTATTCATTTATGTGTGCCCTGTAAGAGACAATCTCAGCAGTGTCTTACAAGAGCAGGGCTCATAAATATGTTGTCATGGTGATGACTGGCACGATGGGCTGCAGTGGCAGCTGAAGTATTCCTGTTCCCTGTTCAGAGTGAGGGAAGCGTAAATGTATGGTAGAGGAGGGGGAAAATAGAGCACTGTTGAATTCGATATGTAAGATAGATATAGAAAATGCAGATTATTAATAGTAGAAAATAAGATGTCTTTTTTTTTTAGTTGCTCTTTTAATTCTCTGAGCAATCACACTATTTTGATTGCCACCGAATGATAAATTATGCATTTAGTTGTGATTTAGGATTGAAAAATGGTTGTTCTAATCATTTGCATCTCATCTGATTGATGGTGTGAGTGGTCACTTTTTGAATATACTGTAACTAATTTTCATGTTCTGTCTGAACATTTGTCCAGATGCCTGATTTTTGTTGTGATGAAGTTGTTGAATGAACCTCCGGATATGAATGGTATCTAAATGGTTTCTGGTTTGATCTCTGTAAAGGGCAGTAAGGGCAGGACATAACCAATCATTGTTGTGCCCTTTGACTAATACACTAAACCCCAGGTTGCATCAGGACAGTTGAACATGTAATAAGTTAGCAGTGCTGCTCTGTGGCATAAGTCACATAAAAGTAGGGGGTCCAACCCGGTACTAGCAAGCTGTACCTAATAAAGTGGCCAGTGAGTGTATATATATATGCATGGAGATAAAGATTCTAGGCTAAGTGCTGTTTCATTATTTCGAGGAGTTTACCAACTGGTGGTCAAGTGTTCTGTGTGTCAGATTTTTTGGTGCATGTTGTGATGCAGTTTGAGCAAAGATAATTGGAGTTCTGACAACCAAACACAAGCAATTTATTTTAATTCAGGAAGTCAATGACAATAGTATCCAAGATAAAGACAATTTTCAACAAAAAATAATAATGTTTTCCTTACGCCTTGAATACATGTGAATGTACACATTGTTAATTTTTTCAAAGAAAATATTATTAAAATAGTATATATATATATATATATATATATCATGTTACTTTAAGTATAAATTGCCTTTATAAAGTATTTTTGAATAAATGGAAAAAAATGAATGTCATTTCATTGATCCTTGTAGATGTTCAGAATAGTAAATAGTTAGTCAGTTGTTTCCTTGTGCAACTCAACATTTCTCTTTCCTATCCAGATGTCTTCATGGCAGTTGAGGAAGTAAATGAGGCTGAGGAGGAAGTGGTGTTGGAGCCAGAGGCCAGTACTAGTCCACTTCCTACAGTGCCAGAAGAGTTCCTGTCATGTAAGTTTTTCTTTTAGTCAGATAATCTTGTCCATAACGTGTGCATAATGATTTGTAGTAATGTGTTTTTTTAGCCACAAACGCCTTAGAAGTTTTTTTTTTGTTTTTTTTGGCACAGCTGCTGAACCTGCCCAGGAGATCCAGGTTACTGTTACTCTGACAGAGGGTTCCGAGCCTCCTCCATGCGCCTCCACTTTAGTGGGTGTACCCTCCCTCTCCTTTCAGGCCTCTTCCACAAATGAAGACCATAACCAGGAGCACAGTTTCATTGGTGCTTTGGAAATGGGGAAGGAAACGGAGGATAAACTGTCTGATACTACAGAGGATGAACCTGAAGCGGACGTTTCAAAAGCTCTTCCTGCTTTGCCTACCAAAGAAACTTCCCCCAAACACTCTCGAGCACAAGAGGAAGAACCCATGGATGCCTGTCCCTCAGACCCCTCCAGTATGAAGGATAAAAGGATGATGAATGTCCCAGAAGCCCAGAGTGTTGTTGAGGAAGTTGAGCAGGGACAGAAGCAAGACAAACAACAGCACGGAGAGAAGGTGGCAGATCCTGAGGTCACTTGTATTTTACCTGAGCCGGATAGTGTCCCACTGGTTGCAGAGTGCAGTCCTACTGTGGAAATGGACACTACACCTGTCTACACCGACCACAGTTTCTCCAGTTTCAGCTCTCCCATTGAGGATAAGAGCCTCATCTTGAAGCATTCCCCAGGACTGTCCTCCGAGGGCTCAACCAAGTTGACCCAGTCCCCATTTTCCACTGAAGCCTCGCCGAGGGAGACATCTCAAAACCAGACACCTACCCATGGCCTGAATTCATCTGGATACAGCCCCAGTGTTTTCAACACCAACTTCTTTCCCCTTACGCCCAAGATAGGTATGGGGAAGCCAACCATCTCAAAGAGGAAGTTCTCTCCAGGAAGGCCAAGGGTAAAGCAGGTAAAACTCTTGGTTTTTGGCCTTCCTTTCTTGCTGCTTGGCTCCTGGTTTTCCCTCTATCTCTTTAGGACACTGATTCTGTCTGTGATCCACAGTTTTTAGCCACACAGTAATTACTCCTTTGCTCTCCTTGTTTCTTCGTCACATTGATTAGTGCCAGAGCGTAGCGTGTATTAATTAACATGGAAAGGCTCTTACTGTGCTCTCTCTGGCTCAGTCTCTGCTTCACTTGCTCATTCTTTTTCCCGCTCTCTCTCCTGCCTCCAAGTCCCCCCATTCCCCCCACTGCCCTTCTCAAATACATCACTCACAGTATCCCGGGAGAGAGGGGGCTGGGAGTTGGCTCCAGAGCCAGGGGTTTATGCTAGTGGAACATAAAGGAGTCTTTTTGGAGGTGTGTAATTCGGATAACTGCTCACTGAGCTGGAAAGCACAGCACAAACCCATTTCCCCTTTGAGCTCTGGAGCAGGGAGGATGCTGAAAACTCCTTTTTAGGGCCTTCTAACTTGTCATAAGTCTAAATTAATCCTGGCATTGCGGTGTCTTTGTGCCCAGTAGAGTAAACTTCAAAGTACAATTAATCTAAGCATTCTTTGAAACAAAGATTAGTGTGTTCTTTCCTGTCTCACTGGTGCTCACCTTGGCATCTCAGTTTGGGAATTCTTTCATCATCATTGATCTGATTGGCAGATCATACCGCAGCTCCCAGCAGGGCTTATGCCCGATTTATAGTCTATGTGAATATGCAAATGCAGGTATGTAGAGCCAAGCTATTGTACATAAGAGTTAGTCCTTATGTACATGAGAATTATGTCATCAGTTACTTACCCTCATGTCGTTCCAAACCCTTAAAACTTTCGTTCATCTTCTAAACACAAATAAATATACTTTTAATAAAAGATTAATTTTTTAATGAAGAAGGATTTCTCTCCCTCTATATGAAAATCCATGCAACCACAACTTTGATGTCTCAAAGTGTTCATAAAGACATAGAATTTAAGCAGTTTACTCCAAGTTCTTCTATCTCTTTATGTGATGAGCAGATTCAGTTTAGGCACTTTGACACACATTCATAGACCATGCCAAATATGGTAAACGGAATATCAGTCATGCTTGCTTGACCGTTTTTTTCTCGCATCTTCATTTGTTGTGGCTGAAACTAGTATGTTTGTGTTCCCGCAAGAACCAATGAGGTTTGTTTCTCATACGTCTTGCTAGTTTGAGTTTTCATGTTTACCATGTTTGAGCTCTATTTATTTGTTGTTCTGTGTATATAGTATGCTAACGAAAGCCTAAATTAAAGGGTTAGTTCACCCAAAAATGAAAATTCTGTCATTAATTACTCACCCTCATGTCATTCTAAACCCGTAAGACCTCCGTTCATCTACGGAACACAAATTAAGATATTTTTGATGAATTTTGAGAGCTCTCTGACCCTCCCATAGACAGCAATGTAATTACCACGATCAAGGTCCAAAAATAACAACTTTATTCAACAATTTGTCTCATTGATTTCGTTCAAATCAAAGCGTAAACAACGTAGAAAACGTATCCGTGTGACGCAGCTGACACCGAATAGCATACACTGTTTACATTCAGTGGATACTCTCCAAAATGTCACCAGGGTCGAATTGTTGAATAAAGTCATTATTTTTGTTTTCTTTGAGTACAAAAGGTATTCTCGTAGCTTCGTAAAATTACAGTTGAACCCCTGAAGTCACATGGATTATTTTACCGATCTCCTTGCTACGCTTCTGGACCTTGAACGTGGTAATTACATTGCTGTCTATGGGAGGGTCAGAGAGCTCTCAGAATTCATCAAAAATATTTTAATTTGTGTTCCAAAGACGAATTGAGGTCTTACGGGTTTAGAGCGACATGAGGGTAAGTAATCAATGACAGAATTTTTGGGTGAACTAACCCGACTACTTTAATGATGTCCTTACTACGCTTCTGGACCTTGAACGTGGTAATTACATTGCTGTCTATGGGAGGGTCAGAGAGCTCTCAGAATTCATCAAAAATATCTTAATTTGTGTTCCAAAGACGAATTGAGGTCTTACGGGTTTAGAGCGACATGAGGGTAAGTAATCAATGACAGAATTTTTGGGTGAACTAACCCTTTAAATCCGTTTTTCATATAAATAGATTGTCTCTTTAAAAAAGGGAGAGAAATAGGAGAAAAAAAAGGAGGTAAAAAAACAAGGTCAGTATACATAAAGAAATACAAAATATAGTGCTAAAGTTAACAAAGAAACTTCACCAGCATAACAAGCTAATCTTTAGCAATTAGTTACTGTAGTAAACAATGACCTCATGTCAAAGTGTAAACGCACTTTCCGATGGTCTGTTTTACAAAGCAATACAAATAAAAGAACAGATTTTCTGAACAGACCAACAGAAAATGCAATTTGGCTATTTGGAGGAGATGAGTGGAATGTGAAGTAAAGCAGCAACATATTCAAATGGAAGCAACAAGAAGAATAAAGCTCAACTGAATGGAGACTCTTTAAAAAAAAAAAAAGTGTATTAAACCACTTGATCCATATGGATATTAAAAATATCTTATGTTATATTGTGTTTCCCAAAGATGAGCGAAAGTCTTGTCAGTTAGGAACAACATGATGGTTAGTAAATGATGACCAAATTTTTATTTTTGGGTAAACTATCCCTTTAAAGGTGTTGTAAGCAAGCTGTTTTTCTAACTTTCATCATTTTGCTAACCTACACTACACATCCTGTCTTTAAAACACAGCCCTCCGAAAGTATGTCAGTAAACTCAGTGTCAGCAAGACCTAATGATTCACATGCAGAGAGCGTTTCTGATTAGCTAGTTCTCAGATTGGCTAAAACTGATTCTCTTTTTGCTCTTTATACAATCTAGGTTTGTAACAAAGACTAATATAGAAGAAGAGTGTATGTGTGTGTATATACTGTATATATATATATATATACATATACATATATATGTATGTATGTATAAGTATATACAGGTATGTTAGTTTCTATGGCTCTGGTTGTTTTTCTCTCTGGAGTGTGCACCATCTGGACACAGTGTAATTTGAAGGGTGGGCAGCTCTCATTGGCTCGAACTGAGATTTCCGGTTTGGTGTATAAGTGCGTTCATGAGTATGTGCACGCCCCTGTGTTATCGTGTGTGTGCGTATGAGAGAGAAATAGATTTTGTTTTGCTGTGCAAATGAAGTAACTCCCGCTGACTCTCTTCAGAGACGATCAGGCATGCTTTACGCTCTAAATTTTGTAGAAGTTTCAGAGTCTTATAGGGATTAGCTTGAGTTTTCATTTGGATACATGTATCTCTTGTTAAAGTGTCTCTTGGATGCCTACCCAATAAGCTAAAAGTGTTCACCTCTCCATTTATTTTACATTTGTACCATATGTGTCCCTTTTGAAAGCCTCAGAGCTGGAAATTCAATACAAAGACATGCTTCTTCCTCAACATACTCTTACCGAACTAACATTGCATGGCTGTCAATAAGCAATCACCAATATCAACACAATGATTTTTTTTTTTACTTTGTCAGATTTTATTATTTTATTTATTTATTTTTGATGTCTTTATTCACAGGCATGTTGGCATGATGATATATTTGTTTGTTTCTCAGTTGCCTCCCTCCACTCATTCTTTAACTCATGTTTCAGGAGATCTATTCTTTTCCTTTCTTTCTTTTTAATCCTTGATAACAATTCTTGGGTCTTGTGCCTAGGGAATGGTCATTTGTTTCATTAAGTACTTTTGTTTTATTAGGAAGCAATGTTCTGAGTTCAATACAAGTTGTGCCCAATTCACATCAAGAATTTGTTGATTACCACAGAAAATAATGTTAGATAAAAAATTGTGATGGAAATGGTATGCAGTGTCTACGTTGCCCAGTTTTTTTTTTAAAGCTAAAAAAGTTCATATTTAGATTTTTGCAATAATGTGGGACAATATTATTGTGTCTGGTAATCAACAGCATATCACATAGACATTAAGTTGGATTGGAGCTCAGACATTCATTTAAAGTAGTAGTTTGGGACAAAATGATACATGACAGAAAGAAAAAAAAGACAACCAACCCGTGGCTGTTATTTATTATTTATAATTTAGAAATAATTTTCATTTTGTAAAACAAAAATAAAAGGCCTTGCGGTGATTGTGTTATGCATTGTAATTATACTGACTAACCCTCATTAGCTCGTTAAACAGGCTAAATGCTCCACATGACGCTTTGTGCTTTATGAAATTCTCTGTTTATCTCAAAGAGCTGCTTGTTGTCATGCTGACACGACCACGCTTGTTTTGTACAAACAAATAAACTAGGTTGTTTCCATGGAGGTGTAATGATGCTTTAGAATGAGGATCCTCGTGTTTTTTCTTTGTAATGTAAGGTTTGTAAGGTAATTTAGCAGACTTCCCTACAAATTGAAACTCACTCAAAGCAAATACTAACAACTGCTTTTCTTAAGACACAAAAAAATAATTACGTAATGTCACTGTCATGTTTCAGGAATTTGTCCCAAACTTAATATTTCACTGTATTGGCTTGATATGATGCATTTGTGTAGAAGTATTGCATTCATTTGACATGCTGTGTTCTTGTTGCTGGCTTTCACATTTATTTTGCTGCATTTTGTCACCCCTCATCACCAATATACCCTCCCCCCTCCGTCTCTTCTCCGCCGCTTTACCTCAGGGTGCATGGAGTAACCGTAGCGCAATGAGCTCGCCCTCCTGGTCTCCAGAGCGCTCGGATGCCTGGGATAGCCCTAAGACCAGGCCGATGTACGGGCTGCCCATCTGGACCATGAGATTGGTAAATGAGGGGAGGGTGTTGAAGGGTTTGAGCCCTGCAGGGGACTGAGCTTTTAAGGTGGGTGTGGGTGATAAAGCATCAGCTGGTTTAGTCTAGAAAGTAAGCTCAAAAATGGTGCAGGAATTATGGGTGAGTATACCTTAGATGGCTCTGTGGTTGTTGTTGCTCAAAAACTTAATTTTGTTACTAGTGTAGTATTCAGGCCTTGGTATTATGTTATTCATCTAGTTCATGATATAATGTGTCATGCTTCTGACATTTTTATACTAACACTTTTTCAAGCACATTCATTTTTAGTGGCAGATTGGTTTAGTAGTTCATTTAGTGGTTATTCAACAGTAGAAACAGCCACTACAACCAACAATATAGCCTCTGGGCAATCCCAACTAAAAACATCAAGATATCTGTGAATGGGCCTTTCATACAGGACACATTCTTGTTTTCAAAAACAAAATAAACATTTTTAATGATGTAACTATTTTTAACCTGACATGCTGTCTTAAAAACATAACACTCATGGCATGAGATTCTAAAAAACTATGAGAGCATTTGAAATGAGGGTTGAAATAATGTACGCAATTGACTATAAATGTCCCCGGTCATGATTCATCCGTGCCTTTTACTTGAAAAAAATGTCAAGTTTTCATAATGTCATAATCATATGCTCATATAAACAAGGTTATGCATCCAGGTAAACAATATTAACCAGTGATATAATAATGTTTAATCCCCCTCATGATTCACTGAATTCCTGATAGACAAAATCAAGCCTCATCCCTCATTATTGATTACTAAATATTCAGTTTAACTCTGAAATGCATCATATTGCAAAGGCTAATTCTTTGATTTACTGTTTTATGTTATTATCCATTGCACATTTCCATGTTCACATTGTACATTAATATAATAAATGTTTCATATGATAGCAGCATGTTCATATAACAAACCCTGCACATCTCTACACATACATGTGCATGAGACACCAGAGTTGCATCCTTTCCATTGCAGCAGTATCTCATCAGAATTGCTGTTCTTCTCTGTGGCTGCACTCGAGCAGATTTAGAGGAGTGCCTTCCTTAACCCTCGTCTATTTTTTCCCTCTCCATAATTCATTTCTGCACAAATTAGACTCAGACTGTAAAGGCGACGGAGTACGCCAAGCTTCCTTAGGCAATCTCTTTAAATGAAGTTGACATCTCCTGTCTGAGTAGTGCTTGGCTACAGTGAGGTAATTACCTGGGAGGAAGTGGGAATTGGGCCAGAGCTTCAGCCTCGTTGCAAACGCAATGTGACACCTTCAGAAGCAGGGCGAGTTGGCAGAAGCCTGGCCTGAAATGTGATCTGTAAGTCAGTGTAGTGTTCAGGGAGTTGGGCTGAACCTCAGAAGGTCAGATCTTGGGATGGATGGATGATTTTTGAAAGTTTTCCACCATGTCAAGCTAGGTTATAGGTGGGTTCTGGAAATAATTTCTCCTAAACAGCAAAAGCATTTTCAGTGAAATCAGCTCTTTTACCATTTTTAGTGAGTTTTAAATCAGTGATGCTATTATAATACAATGAGTCTGTAGAAAACTTAATGGCCAGATATAAAGCACATTAAAGTCATCATGATATTCCCATGCTGGTTTATGGAGTGCATTGTGTATTCGCCCATTAGTGCTATACATCACACTCAATTTTCCCAAAGTGTGCCTTCAAAGAAATGAAATGATATCCTTTCTCCCTGTCTTTGTCTGCTAGGGTCGTGGATCTGGCTTTCCTGGAAGGCGGCGACCCAGGGGAGCTAACCTCTCTGGGAGAGGTGGCAGGGGACGCTCCAGGCTAAAGATGGAGAGCAGCCCAGTGGTGACCCCTGGGGTATGAAGCCCCCACCTCTACAAGCATAAATAAAACAGCACTCAGATGTGCCTAATGCTCACATTAAAGCCTGAGAAATGCACTCACGCTCAGCAGAGCTTCAGCAGCAGTTCCCAGCCCAAATGGCCTTTTCAAAATAGCAAATGCTGACATTTTCCCCAACACAAGCGACTTGTGATGAGGGAGATTAAGCCAGCATATACTTGACTGCCAATATGATAAAATAGGCAATTTTGTACTCAGCAGCCGTCCTGTAGTTTACACACACAATGAACATCTTTACTTTGTCAGCCAGTCTCATTACAAACCAATGGCACACTAAATTGTGACGTAAAGGCCTGTGAATTTTCACCATGACAAGCCTCTAAATTTAAACGGTCCAATCTTATGAAGCCCATTACACCAACTAAACAAAGCAGCATTACTTTTCTCCTCATCTATAAGTTGAATACATTTTGCATATTTTTTCATCTAGATGTTATCTGTTAACAGATAATGAATAATAATATAATATAAATACAACATTCACATTGCACATGTAAGAAACGTGACCCTGCATTGCGTAACCAGTACTGCAAACTGTTTTTACTTTTTTTAATTAATAGCAGTGCTATTTTTACGGTGCATTGCAAACTTAAAGGGATAGATCACCCAAAAATGAAAATTGTCATCAATCACTCACCCTCATGTTGTTCCAAACCCATAACACTTTTATTCATCTTTAAAACACAAAGATATTTCTGTATAAACCTGAGGGATGTCTGTCCATTTTCACCAAAGATTCAAATTGTTAATAAAGACATTGTAAAAGTAATCCCAATGAATCAAAACATTAATCAACACACATACATGGAACACATCAAATATGGTCAATTGCAGCTCAACCGTACTTGCTTGATGCACAAGGACCAGTGAGGTTTGCTTGTTATGCAAACATGTATGAGCTCCTGCAAGAAGCAGTGAGGTTTGTACTCACACTTCAAGCAAGTACGTTTTAACTTCCATTTACCATATTTGATGTGTATACTGTTGAAAATGTTTACGTGTGAAAATAAATCTCTCAAGTTTTGAAAAAAAAAAAAAAATGCAAAAGTCTAATGGGTTTGGACATGATAATAATTAATTGATGATAATAAGTAATTATGACAGAATTTTCCCTTTAAGACACGATGGGCCCAATGTATGCATTAGTTGGAAAAAAAAAATCTAGTGCAGGCATAAAAACTGTACTACTGTAATAGCCTAGCTAAATCCAGGTAATTCAAGCAAGTTTATAGTCTATATTGGGATTTGAGTACCATGTAAATTAATTACCAATTATATCAATTAATTGAGTATATATTGTCCATAGCTGTTTTTAAAGGGGTCATATGATGTTGCTAAAAAGAACATTATTTTGTGTATTTGGTGTAATGCAATGTGTTTATGCGGTTTAAGGTTAAAAAAACACATTATTTTCCACATAATGTACATTATTGTTTCTCCTCTATGCCCCGCCTTTCTGAAACGCGTCGATTTTTACTACAGCGAGATAAAGTTACGCCTTCTTTCTTTGCGTGAACATTTGGGCGGCGTTATGCAAATCTTCCCACATCGTGACGTAGACATGTGGGGGCGTGTTTAAACGAGGCGTTTTAGGAGGGCATGGACAAGTCTTAACTTTTATAAAGAATATCTCTTTGGATTTGAGACTTTAGTCTTTGCAACTTTACAGATCTTCTTTATGCACCAAGAGCTTGTAACACTCCAAAGAGAAAGGAAAAATTGAAATCGCATCATATGACCCCTTTAATGCTTACCTTTTTGGTTGCATAATTACATTTCATTTTTTTCCAGAAACAACCATGATGTCATTAGACACAGTATAGTAATATGTTACAAACAGCTGGATGTGACCTGAGCAAATGTAAACCGATGTCATGTGCTCTGTTACAGGTGAGCTTAATGGATTCTCCATATGTGGTAAAAGAAGAGGAGGAAAACTCCATGCACAACACTGTAGTCCTGTTCTCCACCTCTGACTCCTTCACACTTAAACAAGTAAGTCTATGAGTTCAAAGTCAAAATAGAAGTGAACTTAAGGCAAAAGGAAACATTTTTGCTTTTTCGCTTAGTGGTTTCGTGTTTTTTGTCCCATACAGTAGCCTCAAAATTTATCTGCACACTTATCAACATCATCAACAACATGCACTAAGGCTGCACAGCTGTAGTTCAGTTAACACAGTGAAAACACCTGACCCTGCTCTTAAAAATATGTGCCTTAGTTGATCTTTATATAAGCATGGGTGTGAGAATTAACTTCACAGTTGGATGTCTGATCTCTCTTGTGTCTCCAGGACATGTGTGTGGTGTGTGGGAGCTTTGGTCAGGGTGCTGAGGGCAGACTGCTAGCCTGCTCCCAGTGCGGCCAGTGCTACCACCCCTTCTGCGTCAATATTAAGGTAAGACCACCCCCCATCTTTCACAGCTGACCCAGTTCACCAGCACAGTTCAGCACCGTTTATGAGCTGCTCTTATCTGGAGTGAAGGTTAATGGTGTGTGAGATAAGTGTGACAGGTCAGTGTGTGAGAGGACCTGGATGAAAGCAGCCCGAGGGTAATGAGTAAAATGTTAAGAGGATTATGAAGCAGACTTTAAAGACCGTGCCTTATGTTGATAGACTAAAGCAGAGATCTTTATCACGTAAAGACAGCAGTGACAGAAGAATACGTCAGGGTGCTTTCGGTATCTCTCAGCGCTTTGAGATATGCCAGAAACGTCCTGATCTTCATTTAATATAAGAGGCCCAGATGGATTCTACTGATTCCACCCCCCCCCCCTAATATTCCCAGTGCAGATTCTGAAATCTGCTGAGATTAATGTGGAGTTCTGTGCACGGAGATTCAGTGTAAGCCTGATTAAGAACAATTAAAGTAATAAACCTCAAGTGGCGGTGGTGCATTAAAGTGATTGTTAGTCGTGGAGAGTGACTTATTAAGTTTTTAAAATGGCAGCACCAGCAATATGATAAGAACACTAGAGTTCTATAAATGTATTATTAATAATAACCACAGTAATATAGTTTTGTCTATCCTGACATTTATTGTCTTATTTACCCCTCAAACTCCATCAGTAAGTACCCCTTCATCAAAACCAAACCAAAAATGTGTTCCTTAAAACTCATATTATACTTAATTTCCTTAAAAAAGTGAACTAAATGTGTTAAGATCTTCCCTACCAAAAAAAGAGAGCCCTGATATTTTATTTTAAATAGCTTTTTTTTACCCCCTGGAATCTGCAAGTACCACCTGAGGGAACATGTACCCCTTGTTGGGAATCCATAATGTAGTTCATTAGCTTATCTGCAGGCTGTTTAAGGTTGCCAAGCAACATAAAGTTCTTCTTTGTTTTATTTCAGCTTAGTACATTAGAATAGAATTTAGCTGATGGATATTCACAGGTGCACATTTATCAGCTATTTTACAACATCTTGTCCCATCAGAATTAGTTTTTTTTTTTTAGTATCAAACAGGCAAATGTCATGGCCAGGTGTCATGCATTCTGATGTCTAAGCCAAGCACCTGTGAAAGAGCTGTCTTCCTCTCATTCAATCATCCAGTTGGTCTGTGCAAACAGCTGACTATTAACAATCACAGCTGCTGAAGATAATTGCTCTTATCCTAGATAACAGAACAATGACATTTATTTAAAGATAATTGATGAAAATGCTGCTATTTCTCACCCTCATGCTGTTCTAAACTCATTTGACTTTCTTTTTTCCATTTAACACAAAAGGAAAAATGCTACTGTTTTCATACAATGAAAGTGGATGAAGAATTTTACTCTGAGCTGAAGCAGAGAAAAAATATTATATATATATATATATATTATTTTTTTTTATGACTTAACGAGATTCAAAACTTTTGTTAAGATATTGAAGAAGCAGTCCAGTTGAATTTAGTGGTTTATTCAGAGTTTTCTGAACAGACGTGATTGCTTTATATGATAAACAGTTTTAATTTAGGTCAACGTCAGCTCAACCATACAAAACCTCATTGGTTCTCATGCGTCAAGCAAGTACAGTTGAGCTTTTAATTTTAATATGCTCTATGTATGTGTGTTGATCAATGTGAATAAAAGCCTAAAATGAATGTGTTCATCATGTAAAGTGATTGTGTCTCTTCAGAACACTTGAATTAAACTGCTCGATTCATATGGATTATTTTGAAGTTCCAAGTGTTGGTTTTGTGGACTTTTAACAGAGGCACAGAAATCTCTCATCTTTCATAAATTTCATAAATGTATATTTGATTTCATTTTAATTTTTTAATTTTATATGAACTGTTCTGTTAACTCAAACTTTGCATGTTTAAATAGGTTATCAAGTTGTCATGTCAAGCATATGAAGTTTTCCTTCATTATATGCATCAAATGGTCCCTTTCCCCAGTAGAGTACAAACCCAGAGTTGCTAGTGAACAGCAGGCGTACTGGACATGCTTGTTAGTACAGGATGATGTGGTTAGATTGATTTGTCACCACCCACATAAATTGATCTGTAAATGCCAGCAAATCCTTCTGACAAATAACTCTGACTCTAGAGATATCTTACGGCTGTGTTCTTTGTGTTTTTATATCCATCCAGATTATAGCCTGCTAAATATATAACCCTCCATTGCCCTTTAGTGCTTGATCTGTGTCCTCTGACCTCAGGTGTGTGTGTGTGTTTGTCTGTTTTAGATCACAAAAGTGGTGTTGAGTAAAGGCTGGCGCTGTCTGGAGTGCACAGTGTGTGAGGCATGTGGGCAGGCCAATGACCCCGGGCGCTTGCTGCTCTGTGATGACTGTGACATTAGCTACCACACATACTGTCTGGGCCCACCACTGCAGAATGTACCCAAAGGCAGCTGGAAGTGCAAGTGGTATGTACACACACACACAAACAGAAGTCTTTGCTAAAATTAGATGCAGCTTTGGACTGCAGCCCAGTTTGGTGCTTTCATAGCTCTGTCTTCATCGTTGTCATTTTTTTTTAACCATCAAGAGTACTTGCAAGCCCATATTAATTGCATAAATTAACACATTGTTTTCTTGTTTGTATTGTAACTGAATGTGACCTGCCAGTTTAGAATATGCAGGTTGGGGAGTGAAATGTTTGTATGGAGCTACAATAGCCTCAAAATGAATAATGATTCACAAATGCTTTGATTGAAAAAAACATCTTAAAAACTCTTAACATAGGCACATGAAAATCTATGAGTGTATCCAATGTGTGTGTACTGTGTATAATTATACACTCATATACATGTATATATTTAAGAAATATTTATGTGTATATATATATATATATATATATATATAATTCTTAAATATATACATGTATGTGTATATATATATATATAAATATGCACAGTACACACACATATATTATGTAAACACAAACTTTTATTTTGGATGCGAATAATTGTGATTAATCGATTTGACAGCACTAGTATAGTTTGCAAATAAGGGTGCTTTCATACTAGCACTTTTGGTGCACACCCAGGTTCGATTGACGTCAGAGTTCGGTTAGTTTGGATGATGTAAACGCTGTTTTCCGAACTCGGGTGCGCACCCGCGGTTCACGTACCCGAGTCCGCTTAAAAAGGGTGGTCTGGGGTACGGTTCATGTGAACTCCGGTACGGTTCGCTGCTGATGTGAACGCAATCATACCAAATCGCGGAAGTGAACCACTATTAATGACGTATTATTTGATAATAATGTGTGTTTGTGTGTGTTTTACTCACTTTCCTGACAAGCGTGACTGAGGCGCTGAGTTGTATATCTCATTTCTGTTCACCTTTAGCGTTCTTTAGAGCATTTGCAGTACATTCGTAAAACAGACGTAAGTGCCGTTATATACCGAAGCTTTGTAAACAAAACGAACAGTTCAAAAACGTAAATATATAAAAGTGCAGAGAGCAATGTTATGCATTTGCTGCCTTCTCCTGCACCGTCATTACTAAGCAAGGGGGTAAACAGCTGCTGGCTTGATGACGCAAATGAACCGCGGTTCGGGCCCAAATAAAATAATATGAACGCAGTCCAGCGGGTGCAGGGGGAGGGGGGAGCAATCGAACTCTGGTTCAGACCAGGCAAGCGAACCAAGTGTGAAAGCACCCTAAGTTACGCAAATTTGCTTTTGCATTCAATTAGCTTTTGCATTTGTGAATCATATTTAGTAAATATATTCATTTTAAGACTATTTTAGTTCCATATTTGAGAGCTACAGTGGAAAGGAACATTTTTCATGAATAATGAGCTACATTTTGAACTGTTTCTCAGAGAAAGCTGTAATATGGCTTCAGAACACTTGTAATTAGTGCATTAGTCATGTGGACTTATTTGTGAGGAAAGTGTATGTAATTGTCCTAAAAATGTTTCAGAACATCATTATGCAAAATTTTAATTACCCTAATGATCCCTTCAGTTTCTTTATGCAAAATATTGTCCTTATTTCTTTCTCTTAATTTTGGAGTGAAATATAACCTGGACATTTTCTTTACAGGTGCTATGGATTCACAAGTCTATGACATTCTCTCTCCATTTCATCCATTTAAATCTCACACCCACTCTCAATGCTTTAGCACCTCTTTGTTAGCTTTGTTAGCTTTCTCTCTCTCTACCAATCTAACACTCGCTTGATCTTTAGCAGCTGTTTTCAAACAAGATCGAAAGGGATTTCCTACATATTTGCTGTAATGTCACATGTAATCCTCATTCAAACAGAGCTGGGTTTGCAGTGCATTGTGGCGCATTCAGTCAGAGCTTTACCTGGATTGGAGCCATTTAAATATTTATTTTTAAGGCAGCACAGTCGATGCTAAGCCATGTGCAAACAAGAGTCGTGCCCATTCACAGAAAGGCCACAAAATGAGTGTAAAAGAATGGATTTAGTTGTTTATGATTAAAAGTGTATGTTTCTGGGAAAACGTGATTTGCTCATGTATTATATATTGGTAACTGCATTGTTCTCCATCAGGTGTGTATTGTGTACTCATTGTGGAGCTACATCGCCTGGCCAGTGCTGTGAGTGGCAGAATAACTACACGCAATGCGGTCCGTGTGCGAGTCTCACGGTATGTCCTGTGTGTGCACGCAGCTACAGAGAGGAAGAGCTCATCCTGCAGTGCCGGCAGTGTGACAGGTGGGTGGCACTCCATCATGCCAAATGCCATAAGGACCAAATAAAAGAGTTTTCTGGGAAATGGCTCAGCAGTAGATTAGTACATGAATAAACGCAGGTGTTGATGGGGGAAAATATTCATCATGTTGAGCATGTGATATTTGCTTTCTTTGTGACTTATTCTTAATGGCTGACTGGTTGCGAATGTGGCCTAATCATGACGTTTGGTCTGCAGGTGGGTTCATGCCTCATGTCAGGGGCTGAACTCTGATGAAGAGGTGGAGAGCGCAACAGATGAGGGCTTTGACTGCTGTCTATGTAGAACGCAAACCATGTCCACGCCTGGTAAGAGCCACAAACATATTCAGAAATCACATTTAATCAGCTTGTGTTTGTAGTTTGGATTGAGTTTGTAAATTGATTTCATGCCTCGTTCCGTTTGTTCAAACTACAAAGAACTATACAGATTTGATTTAGATATGCCAAAACAAATCTGATTTTTGCTGCACGGCTGAACAAAAATGCCCTAATCGTAACCTCAGGTGAATACGCTTGAGGAATTATCTCTTGTTGATTTCTGTATGATGTGCATGTTGATGCCCAATTTTTTCAGTAACAGATGGACACTAGAGTGATTTGGTCAATGAAACTTTGTTCCAGCAAAATTTGGTTCATTAAAAAAAGCAGATGGGCTGAATTTTAAATCAAGCTGCAACCTGTTCATGTGAATGAAGCAGCAGTTAATGTAATCTGCCTTTAATGGCTCCAGACTGTCCTCTTTGCAATAAATAACTAAACAAATGACTGTGAATACGCAGTGTTAACTTGAAATAAGTCAAGCTTCCATCTTGCTTATGTGTTGTTACAGGTGTCACAGTGGCAAAGCTCATGGACATCAACGAGCCTCCTGTAGTGGCACAGATTCTTACAAAAGTCAAGGAAAATGGTATGTATAAATACTTTTTTTTTCTCCATTTCACTTTGCTTCAACAGTTTGCTGTGTAGTTTGCTTAAATTGCTGAAGCGTCAGAGCAACAGTTTCGGCGGACTCTTGCAGTCAGCATCGCTGTGTTCTGTTCTTGTTCTGTGCCAGAATTCCAGCGGACCTACACTCAGGATGGCGTGTGTCTGACTGAGTCAGGCTTGTGTCAGCTCCAGAGTTTATGTGTCCAGACCGCCCGCCGCAGACGACCCAAACCCAAACTTAAGCTGAAAATCATCAATCAGAATAGTGTGGCCGTGCTGCAAACACCCCCTGACCCCCAGCCTGAGCTCTTCAGAGATGGAGACTTGGGCGACAGTAGAGGTAAAGAATGTGTTTGTGCTTAAAGGTGACGTTTCCACACCACTGGCCGAGTCAGTCCTAATGTGCTCAAAGAAACTCAAATTCTTGTCTCTACATATTAAAACGGGATGATGAGAGAAAGTGTTTTAATGTGAAAACATTGCACGCATCACATTTAAATTGAATTTTGTGCATATTGGCCACCCTGCTCTGAAAAAAAAAAAAGAAAAGAAGAAAGAAACATTTTGTCAGTCACTACCGCTAGACCATTAGATTTTGTTTTCAAGGACCATTTCTGAATCAAACGGTTGTTCTTTTAGTATCATTGATATCCTATTGTTGTTTTTGTTAATATTTTGAATTAGATTTTATTTGAATTAGATTTGTTGGAAAATATAGAAAACAGAGTGGAGTGATTTGAGAGAGAGAGAAATCGACAAGAAGGTGAGCCATGTAATGAATTTAACTTGGAGAGAGAAGAGAGCCTTTGAAAACAGCAGTCAGCAAATTATACCTGCCTTGGCCTTCCAGTGATCAGAGGCTGGGCGGCTCGAACTGAATTAATGGCCAACCCCTCCATCGTAGTGCCAGTCTGAGAGAGCAGGCGGGGGGTAATGAGGAGGAATGGGGCCAACAGTTTAAAACACCCTCACTGCCAGATATCATATATAAAATGGCAATTTACAACTTTAAACTAAAGGTCTTGAATAACTCCAGCTCCTGGGTTAACGTTAAAAGTTGAATTCTAAGACTTAAACGTACGATTCACATGATTTACACCCCATTAATTACAGGGCTTCATCAATTCTGAACTTTATATAAAAGAAGTGGAAAAACAATAGAAAATGTTGTTGAAGATTAAATTTCTCTTTTCATCCTTTGTTAAAACTAAGTAATTTTTTTTTTTTTTTGTGGAATGTGCCAAGAATTTTTTCAAAACAATCCTCTGCTGTTATTTTCCTTCACCCGCCTTTACACCTTTCTTTGTTTTTTGTCATCTTTATACAAGTCAGATGGCATTGAACGCAAATGTGTGTGTTCTGTTTTGTTAAAACTAAGTAATTTTTTTTTTTTTTTGTGGAATGTGCCAAGAATTTTTTCAAAACAATCCCTGTTATTTTCCTTCACCCGCCTTTATACCTTTCTTTGTTTTTTGTCATCTTTATACAAGTCAGATGGCATTGAACGCAAATGTGTGTGTTCTGTTTTCATTATGTGTGTGAATTCTGCGGTTAAAGTCAACTACTGAACCACACTGTCTAGTGAGTCGTGCACGCTGTGTTTCTTGTGTATGTATCTTTGTGCGGTTTAGAGAATATTCTGTCAGCATCTAGAGTGCTCTGTGTTGTTTGGCCGCATTGCAGAGGGCAACCCGATGGACTGTGATAGGAAATCTGACTCCAGCCCCGAGCGTGAGCACTGTGATGACCACCTGAAAGGGGCCGACGGCAGCGACAGCAACAAGAAGAGGAAGAGGAAGCCGTACAGACCTGGTGAGAGAGCGAGAGAGAAACGTGCACTTGCTGTATCAGAAAGGACAGCTCCACTGGACTGTGAAATAGTGCGCCTGCAAATTCTGGACCTTAAATAGCATCCCACAGTGCTTTGCTCTTTAAAGCTCCTTGTTGGGGAGTACTCCAGAAAGAGCATTCTCTTAGAGCTTTTTTCTGACTAAAGAAGTAATCTCTCTAAAGTAATGTCCTTTTTAAGCACTACCTTCCATTTCTTTATTTTTAATATAAATGCATACAGTTTAGACTTATGTGCATTATTTTTGTTTTTTAAAGAACCCCCACATTTTTTGGAAAGGGATGAATACATACAAATGGCAAAAATGTTTTGAGATGAGAGAAGCAGTGTTTAAGTGCTCTTTATTTGGATAGTCTTGTATTTTATTTTATTTTTTTTCTTATCCTTGTATCCTCTTATTGAAGTATTTACACTGTTTACAGTACATAAACCAACCTAAATGTCTCTCCTCATTCTGTGTCCATACGGTAAACTGTGGTGGAGTGGGGGTTGTTGGGTCAGACTCAGCCAATGTGGTACAACCAGAAATAGACTTACCTGAAATGGTTGCTCCAGGAGCATAGCCAAGATGAATCACCCTCTCCTGGCCCAAGCTAATACGTCATCTTGAATTATGGAGATGAATGTCAAGACGCCATTGTCAGGATCCCATGTTATTAATTCCTGATTGCATTCATCACCTAGTTTAGGGGTCCTGCAGCTGTTTTTTTATTATTCTTTTTTTTTAAGTGACACTATTTTAAGCTCAATTATATTTTGGTTCCCCATCTTCCCTATTTAGGTATCGGTGGGTTTATGGTGCGTCAGAGGAGCAAAGCAGGGCAGGGGAAAGGCATGCCTTCTGTCAGTCGGAAAGACTCCACAAGCTCACTTATAGAGAACTTCACAGGAAAGGAAGAAGGTATGGTCTGGACATCTCAGGTTTTGATGTGTATTTATTTTGGTGAATACTCTTTGTTTTTGCATCAAGTTTATCTTTTCACCAGGTTGGAATGAACCAGACACTCCTGTGGATGGGACTCCCATCGTTAGCGAGCCTCTGGAGAAAGTCAAGAAGAGATACAGGAAGAAGAAAACCAAACTCGAGGAGGCCTTCCCCTCGTACCTACAGGTCAATCCCACAGTTGATTGTTTACCCCATATTTAGGGTTAATTATTGTTTTATTGTTGAAGGGGGGTATACAATTTAAACTCTTTGGAATGCCTTTCCTGTTGTACTTATATTTTGCTTGTCTTTACAAACTGAGTCAAAATTGTTTTCTTTGGAAATCGAGAACACTCCACAGATGTTGTCAATAGAGCTTAACTTGTATTGAATCTGGGATATTATTTTAACCACAAGCCACTCCAGGGGAATAAACCTGTAACAAGTAAACTACATAAGTCACTTTAGATAAAAGTGTCTTCTAATTGCTAGTTCTTTCAATAAGCATAAGCATCCCTGTCAGGACCTTTCTACACACCAGAGCTGAATGTGTTTGAACTGAAGAGCTAAATGTAGTGATCAGGGATTTTGTGAGCATGTGCAAGGATGACACATGCTCTTAAAAAAAATCCCATCATGCTCAGCATGGAGATGCTGTGATGCATTAACTGTAACAGCTGTCACTTTAGGCGTTCCTGTATGTCAAATCTGAAATTAGACATAAAGGTTATCACCAGAGGAATGTCTTGAATCAATGATTTAAATTGCAGCACATTAGGCCTTTAATGTTTTAACACAGCAGGGAGTCATCACATTTATAGTTTGATACTGTTAGATATTCAGAAGTGCTACAAACCTGCTTTACCATGTAGCACTGTGGCAAACTTTTGACATTTAGAGCAGAAAAAAAATCAGAAAATGCTGCAAAAAAAAAAATCTATGATTATGAATCTTTTACACTGAAGGATGGACCTGAGCCATATCTAGACAGCAAAATATCATAGAGACTTGGATTAACCATTCAGATCACCCTAGAAAACCACCCATTTTGTCCAATTTTTGCATAGGCAAACACAACTCACATTTTCTTGAAAATGTGGAAATCTAGTATTTACATGGTGTGCGTGTGCAATATTAAATTGGGTACATGTATATGTTACAGGAAGCGTTTTTTGGGAAAGAACTTCTGGATAAAAGCAAACAGACCAAGTCAGCTCTGGAAACAGGGATTGTGGAGGAAGAATCCAGCCATGCAGACAGCAAATCACAGAGCAGCAGCTTCCTGGACCCTTTATCTGGCCCGCTTCTGAGTACCACTTCCACTCCTGTCTCGTCTAAAGCAGGGCCACTGCGTATGTTCAGCTGTACCTTCATATTTAGAAATATATGTAGATGAGTAGAGCTGAAGAATATATGTCTACACACATATTTTCTAAATAGAAACACAGTGCTGTCCAGAGGTATTTCCTACCTCCGCTGTGAATTGCCTTTGTTTAGAGAAAAGTTTGTTTCTTCTGCTGTGATCAGTCAGGTCACATTTTTCTGCTCTAGATTGCAGTGAATTCTGCAGAGAGGTATAATGCACATTATCACAGTTCCTCCCGCTTACCCATATGCACACACTGAATGCATCACACGACCCAACGGCACTGCAGAATCCTACAGTGTAACTCCAGTGGTTTGCATTAGAGACTGTCTAGGTTCATGGTTTGCCACAGGGACTAAAGAAGACAAACTTTTTTTGCCCCCATCTGCCCCCATTCTGTGTCCTCTTCAGCCCTGATTTGCATACTCTTATAGGCTGAAGAGCTTGTTCAGATGCCTCATTCTTCACCATTTCTCCTTATCCTCAGTTCTGTCAACCCTCATTTACACCCAGGCCAGCAGACCTCTGCTCGTAGCCAACCTAACATGTTTTTTAAAACCCAATTTGCCAGCACTTTTCTGAATTCCCTGTCGGAGCTCTCTGGGGGAGGATATGAAGCTGGCAGTCACAGTGCAGTGTTTAGAAGGCCTGTGCGTATTCGTTTGGAGAGCAATCACAAAGCTATTTGAAGGCTTTCAGGGCCGCTTGTTTGTCCTTAGAGATTTTCATCTCTCATAGAGTGAACCTTCTCCTTCTGCTCTGCAGATTCTTGCATTTAACCCTTTCGTGGCGTTTTAGTCTTGAAACAAGTGTTTGATTTGGTAATCTTATTATGCATACATCTTTATGCATTTAACGCACATGAAATTATAAAGAATATTTCAGCTAACATTAGGGGTGGGTGGTATGACTAAAATCTTATAGCACTTGACCGAGAATGTCATTTAAAAATCTTTTAATTTAGTAGGACGTCACCCCCAATGTTTGAGGTGCATACAGCAATATGAGCAATTTTATATTACTCTAATATTGTGGCTCTGTTCCAAAATCTAGTGAGCTGCCTCGTGGTTTACATGAAACATAGGCAGCTACCTTTTAAGTCCGCTTCCTAACTGAAATGCAGCCTCAGAAGGTGACGATGAATGATTTACAAAAATTGCACTGGAACACAGAAGAGGCTCAAGATGCTTTCAGTTGCACAGCACACACAAGTACTGGGTAAATTTGTTATTTTTAAGTCTTTTATATAAAAAATATTCAATATTAAATAAAATTATTGTATTTATAGCTATTTTTCTCTCACATAATGTCATCTTGGATGGATTTTTGTTCACAAAATACATTCAGATACATTCAGTGCTGCCTTAGAATTTGACTAAATGGGTTGTATTGTGACTTTTGATACTGGTCTTAAAGTCTGCATTAAAACAGATGTTACAATCGTCTTATCTCCCCTATTGTGGTGTAGATCTAAGTGAAACGGCTTCTTGAATGATGTTGGGCAGAACTTAAATTTTACTTGACTTAATTGATTTGATTATTGTCGTTTGCTATTTCTACAATCTCGTGTGTCACCAGTTGCTGGACAGATTGTTGGTGCACATGTCATAAGAAATGTTGCGAGGAGAAGGGGAAGTTAATGTTTTTGATAGCATGATTATGATGGCACATGCACAAAGTATTTATACTGAAATATTCCATAAAAAAATATAATTAGCAATTCAGATTTCATGGTGACTTTAAAAAGCAGCTTACTGGGTTTGGGGTCAGAGCTTCTCATGACACAGTAGTTTTGTTCATGACATTGTGTTTTTAAAATACAAACCATGTCCAAATGGCAGAAGTTGCACACGTGTTATCAAGAAGATCCAGTTGACACATTTCCACCATCACACAGAATATGTCTTACCGCCCGGCCCTTGGTAACATTTAATGAAAGAGCACTTGGTGATTAGTGTGGATACTCGTGCTCAGAAACGCTTGTCTTCTTGATCTCTAGCCAATGTGGAGGATCCCTTAGCCGAGCTGGTTCTACATTCAGATGATGATCTCCTGGGAATGCTGTCCGATGACCTGGTCAAGCAAGGCCCTGAATCAGGTAGACTCAGTCTGAAGATCTGTCCATAGGATAGTCTCCCCTCTCTCTTCACTCTGCAGATGCTCTAACAATCTCAGAAAGGACACCTACAATTGTGTCTTCAGAACTGCATCTCCTCTTTTCTTTCACATTTTCACACTTGCATTTTGCATTTTTACCTGGTTTGCTGTTTCTTTTTAATTGTTGTCTTAGCATCCTCCTCCTTTTTCTTAGTACTTTTTTTTTTTTTTTTGCATTTCTGTTTTATAATTATTTGGTTTTATCTGGTTTGGGTTCTTGTAGGTCTTGATTTATGCCCTTTCCAGGTGGACAGTTCCCCCTCTCCATTCGGTAAGAGCCCTGTTGGCACAGCCTCTCTGGCTGTAGAAATAATGCTGCCCCCCTCTCCTGGCCTCTCAGCCCCCCAAACAGTCCCTCAGATGTTTTGTAGTGCCAGTTTCTGCATGATCCCTTTTCTGACAAACGTACACACTCATCGTTGGCTTTCTGCATCTTTTTACTAACTACAAACAAACTGCATGTTTTCTTGCACATGAACCTGTTGTGACACTGAGGTGAGAACTAAGCTGTCCTTAGATGGATGTTGGGTTTGGCCGCTACTGTACCTTAGTTGGCAACTGTGATTGTTTGCAATCTGTGACATTTTACTTGTGCTTGAAATGTGCTGTTTGCAATGTGCAGTTTCTTTTCTCAAGGGTCTAATTTAGTTGATAAGTTTATTTCTTCCTAATCACCAGCTTTTTAGTTTGCAAGGACACATTCCCTTCTCTTTGTGGAATGGCCTTGCAGTGGAAAAACTAGTGGTTTGAGAGTGATGTAACTGCTTCAGTGTGAAAGCAAGTTCCACAGGGTTACAAAAAAAGGTTAACGTATGGTGTATCAAAAGTCCATTACTTATAGAATTTTAACAATGACAGCTAACTATTTGTTTCCCCCTTCTTTTAAAAAAATAAGGTAAATGATACATAGTAATAATAATTGCAGCAATTCCCTACAGTACTTTAGAAATATTGAAAGGAGGCTAAGGCCCTGTTCACACCTGGTATTAAGATGCATTTTCGTCAATCCGATCACAAGTGGACAGTGCTAAATACAGGTGTGAACATGTTCTAAAACGTTTTGAGCTTGTCCACTTTCGACCACTTCCAGAGGTAGTCGAGAACGCACAACTGCTAAAGACCGCCTACTCTCCGCTGACTGAGCTAATTCTTAAACATTACGATGTTCACTTCCTATCCGTTAATCGACAAAATTAGAATGTTAAATTAGATTTAAATTAAATTACAATGGATTAGTGTATGTGACCCATTAAAATCTTTTCAGTGGTTTAGTTCCATAGACTGTAAAAAAAAATGGACGTAGTGTCTGTGACGTCACTCGTAGGGTTCAGAAGAGCATTTTTGAAGCCTAAAATGGGCGGAGCCGACCGCCGCTATCTTGGCCTTTCAGGCGTGAATATAGGTGTCTTCAGCAGATGGCGCAAGAGCGCGATATCCCATGTGTTGTACCTCGTTACCCTCCTTCTGGGGACAGTAGTTATATGCATAACTCAACGTTTTGCATGAGCATAAACAACAGGAAAAAATGGAGGTAAGTAGAACAAAATGACATATGATAGAAATAAAATAAATAGGTCTACATGAAATATGTTTCAGTTAAATAATAAAAAAAATTAACAAAACAAAAAGGAAAAAAAAACATGTCTTCGTTTTATTTTTACGGCTGCAATACAAAAGTTAAGGATACAGTCGGTGGAACGCTCATCCTATTTGTTTTCTTTATTTTACAAAGGCATAGCTTTGTTCTTATTGTGAGTATACTGTGCATAATCAAAAGTAAATACAGTGTCAAATGATGTCTTACTCCTATCTTTACGACCAAAAATGACAGAATATTTTAGTTTTTTTCGGCTGTGATAAGGACAATATCCGTGATCATGCCGGAGCCTCTTGCACACACAATATAATTTATAGCCTTTCTAGATGTTTATAGGCCTACCTTATTTATAACGAATACCATTATAATTTGTTTTATTTTACAATTGTATATATAATTTAGTACTATAATTTTATAGCTACTTCATTCTGTTCTGAATACTGGTACAATCTAAAGGATTTATAAGAGCAGAATAAGAAGAAAGAAATGCAGCACAGGACTTGATAACACTACCTTTGTCAAAGGTTTAGTGGTCTCTTATTTAAAATACCGAATGTTAAAATATTTTACAGATAGATAAACATAGAACATGACAGAAAATTTACAACCCAATTTATCAGTGACAGATAATTATCATTCGTAGCGTAACCTATGTGTGCAATATATATGTAAATAAGGGTTTGTTTTTAAGTGCAGACCAAGGTGCTTGGTTTAAAGGGGTCATATGATGCTATTTTAAAGATCATTATTTTGTGTATTTGGTGTAACAGAATATGTTGACATGCTTTAATGTTCAAAAAACACATTATTTTTCAAATACTGTACATTATTGTAGGTCCTCTATGCCCCGCCTCTCTCAAATGTGTCGTTTTCAACAAAGTCCCCTCCATTGACACCAGAGCATGTGAGCGAAGCGGAGCGGTGTGACGCTCCGCTACGTTTTCCGCTCTATGGACGTGCGCTCCACTCAGTCGCTCTAACCGCCCAAGCAAACGCTCCGTTAATATTCCGCTCACGCTCACCGTAAACCAATTCCCGCTCAGATCCCGCTCCGTTCTGTAAAGAACAAATTTGCGTGCATTATATTAGATTATAAATTACTGCTGCCTATATCTAGCCTACATTCTGAAGGACTACCTATTGTTTCGGGTCAGTTTTTTTTTTTCTGCGCTGCGCAAAACTCCGCATTTGAACAGTCAATAGCAAATACTTAAACTGATAACAAAACATACTTACAGTAGCTGATTCAGAAGCGCCAGATTGTCATAGCAAAGTCGGAATTGACCCTTTATTTTATTTTTTTAGAAATAGCCTTTAGTTTGTGCACAGGCCAGCCTTGTACTCTTCTAGGTTCAAAAAACTGTCATCCATAAAATGCGTTGCACAAATTCGAACATCTGGGTTGTGCTGTTCTGTTGTAAATAAATCTTAACCAATGATTCCTAATTGCATCTACATCCAGAAGGCCAAATAAAGTGCTTTTGCTTTAGCACTGAAACACAGCGTCTCCCTGACATGCTGCATCAACACTAACTGCGGTTACTGAAACCACACCTTCTTTCTTTGCGTGAACATTTGGGCCGCATTATGCAAATATTTCCACATAGTGACCTAGATATGTAGGGGCATGTTAGAACGAGCCGTTTTAGGTAGGCGTGGCTGACTCTTAACTTTTATAAAGAATATCTCTTTGGATTTGAGACTTTAGTCTTTGCAACTTTACAGATCTTCTTTATGCACCAAGAGCTTGTAACACTCCAAAGAGAAAGGAAAAATTTAAATCGCATCATATGACCCCTTTAAAGAAATGTTTCAAGTGTAATACAACTTAAGTTGTATTGACAACATGCTATCAGAATATAATTTTGACTTATACTTCACCTTGTAAAAAACTAAAATAAATAAATGAAGTCATGTTTTATGGTTATGCATTTACAGTGGTAGTCAGGCAAAACAACAAAAATAAATGTTAAAACCTCCATAATTATATGTTTCATAATTATAGCTACAAGACTTTATACACGTAAAACATTACACATTAACATTTGTGTAATTAAATTTGCTTACTAACCTTATAATTGTACATTTATAGTTACATTTTTTGTAAGAAAAAAAAAATCATACAGGTGTTTAAACAAAAATACAAGCTACACATCTCAGCTTTTAAACCCTGTAACAGACTTGCATTGCCCCCATAGACTTTATAAATGCATGACTATAGTGTAAACACAACTGATGCCACATATTCTGTTGATAGAGCTTAACCTGTTTTGAACCTGGAACAAGAACTTTACATGAAACCAGAGTAATTGTCATTGGGAAGCTCACCGCTGCATTTAGACCAAAGCACAATGGCTGACTCTTTGATTGTGATGACAATATTTATTATGAGTAATCATTGCAATTGCTTGCTCTTTCATTGATCAAGCTCTCATTTATTCTAATGGGAAACGATATGCAATGATGAAAGAACATCCTTTTTTAAGAGATTTTTCACACTCAGTTGAGCAGGCAACACTAATTAGGTTCCTGTTTTTCTTGGAAAATTGAGTTAGTGGAGGAGATGAAAGAGGGAGCAAGGGAAGAGAGAGCAAGAAACTTTTTCCCCTTGTTTTGCCATGACATGAAATAACTATCCTCACTCTTCCAGTTTTTTTACTTCCTTTTCTTAGCAAATACTCAGGCACAGTAGAAAATAAATTGTTGATTTAGGCGTTTACCTAATGACACCTCTGTTTTTCTGCAGAAGTTGAGTTTTTTATTCAGTAGAGGTAAGAAACTAAGTTTGAGAGCAGCTGTTTAACTTTCTCTCTCTCTCAGATGGTTTGGACATTGGCACTCTGCCAGATGATCAGTCAGCTCCTCCTCAGCCTGGCCCTGCTCGAGGGTCTCGGCCACTACAAGAAGAACCTCTGGATGTAATATTGAGTCCTGAGCTAGACAAGATGGTTTCCGATGGTAAGTGTCAGTTTACTTTGCAAATGGAACTTTTATTATTTTGTCTAAAAAAGTAATTTTGTTAAAAATTATTAAAATAATAAAAAAAAAATTTGTACTACTTCACTCACAACACACCACATATGAAATACATTCACTATATGGACAAAAGTATTGGGACACACCTCTTGATTATTGAATTTAGGTGTTTCAATCAGACCCATTCCCACAGGTATATAAAATCAAGCCCCTAGCCATGCAGTCTACATTTACAAACATTTCTGAAAGAAATGGTTCTGAAGAGCTCAGTGAATTCAATCGTGGTACTGTGATAGAATGCCACATTTGCAGCAAGTCAATTTCATCCCTGCTAGATATTCCACAGTCAACTGTAATTGGCATTACTGGAAAGTGGAAGTGTTTAGGAACAGCAGCAACAGCCACAAAGTGGAAGACCAAAGTCACAGAGTGCCGAGGCACATGGTGTGTAAAAGTCACCAACTCTCTGCTGATTCCATAGAGACCCAAGCTTCTACTGGCATTAATATCAGCGCAAAAATGCGTCATCTGCATGCAAGCCTTACATCACCAAGTATAATGCCAAGTGTCGGATTGAGTGTTGTAAAGCATGCTGCCACTGGACTCTGGATCAATGGAAACATGTTCTGTGGAGTGACAAGTCACGCTTCCCTCTTTGGCAAACTGATGGGCGAGCCTGGGTTTTAGCGGATGCCAGGAGAATGTTACCTGCCTGACTGAATTGTTTCAGCTGTACAGGAGAAGTCAGAAAGAGCTTTATTGCCAAGTATGTTTACACACACAAGGAATTTGTCTTGGCAACAGGTGCTTCCAGTGCAAAAGAAAAAACAGACATAGTGCAAACATACATGATAGTGCAGACATACATAGGAATTAAACAGTAGAGATGAAATATAAAACTAATGTAAGAAAACAGAAAATTAAATAATGCAATATAATACAGAAGTAGAAATCTAGAGGAAAAAAACGTAATTGTTTTAATGAATGTACAGGTGTTATTTACAAGTGTACAGTTTATGTAGTTTACAAATTTACAATTTGCAGATGCTATGTATAAATTTGTCAGTTATAATAGATAATGTATAGTTATGAAAGTTTTAATTGTTCAGTCTGAATATAGCCTGTGGGGGGAAAAAAACTGTTCTTGTCCTTGTCTTATTCTGGTGGTCGGTGCTTTGTAGCGCCGACCAGAGAGCAACAGTTGAAAGAGAGAGTGGGCTGGGTGTGAGGGGTCCAAAGTGATTTTCAGGAAGTACAACCTCTGCTGGGCCTTTTTAGCAGTGGAGTCTATGTGAGTGTCCCACTTCAGGTCCTGAGAGATGATGGTGCCCAGGAACCTGAATTACTCTACTGCAGCCACAGTGCTGTCCATGATGGTTAGTGGGGGAGTGCAGGGGGGTACCTCCTGAAGTCCACTGTCATCTCCACTGTTTTGAGTGTGCTCCCGGCAGCCAGCTCTTTAACCTCCTGTCTGTAAGCAGAGTCGTCTCCGTTGTGTATGAGGCCGATAATGGTAGTGTCATCTTCAGATTTCAGGAGCTTGACAGAGGGGTCTTTTGCAGTGCGTTTGTTCGTATACAGGGAGAAGAGCAGTGGGGAGAGCACACATCCCTGAGGGGCATCCAGGACTCGTGAGAGTCCTGGATGTGAGTTTACCCAGCCTCACTAGCTGATACCTGTCTGTCAGGAAGCTGGTGATCCATGGACAGATAGGGGTGGGCACAGAAAGCTGGGTCTGTTTGTCTGAGAGAAGGTCAGGCATGATGGTATTGATGGCCGAACTGAAGTCTACAAACAAGATCCTTGCGTAAGTCCCAGGTCAAGATGGATCAAGTTGTTGCAGAATATAATGCAGTTTATGAAGTGAATTTTTGGAGTGTTTATGAAGCTGCAGCCACCAATCTGGATGAGATCACAGATACTGTAACTTCATATATCAGTTTCTGTGAGGATGTGTGCATTCCTACCAGGACATTCCTATCATTCAATAATGATAAACCATGGTTTACTGGGAAACTCAAACCACTTTGTCATGTCAAAGAGTATGCTTACAGAAGTGGGGATAAAATCTTGCATAACCAGGCCAGAAACAGACTAACAGAGGAGATCAGAGTGGCTAAAAAAAGCTATTCCGAAAAGCTGAAAAAAAAGTTTTTAGCCAATGACCCGGCGTCAGTATGGACTGGTCTAAGGAACATCAAGTAGTTCCAGAACTAAATGTACAGTACTAAAGTACTGGGACGATTTTGCGTGAACTATTTCCCAGTACCATTTAAAGGGTTGCATTCGCACCGAGAGTGTGTACTAAGAAGTGACGTAAGCCGGTTGACAGCGTCGTCATTTGAGGATGCTTACAGAAGTGGGGATAAAATCTTGTACAACCAGGCCAGAAACAGACTGACAAAGGAGATCAGAGTGGCTAAAAAAAGCTACTCCGAAAAGCTGAAAAAAAAGTTTTTAGCCAATGACCCGGCATCAGTATGGACTGGTCTAAGGAACATCAAGTAGTTCCAGAACTAAATGTACAGTACTAAAGTACAGTACTAACTATTTCCCAGTACCATTTAAAGGGTTGCATTCGCACCGAGAGTGTGTACTAAGAAGTGACGTAAGCCGGTTGACAGCGTTGTCATTTGTGCGCGGCGTTCAACAACGGAAACAAAGAAGAACAACATTAACAACAGGAGGATGGAGGACGCTGTGATCGGAGCTGTGTTTTTGTTGTGTCTCGCAGGTTTCACAATAATGGACATGGAAAGTCGACGTATACGTAAAGCGATTGAAAGAACGGAAAGGAGGACTAAGAATCTCCAACGACAACTGGCAGTGCTACATTTGCTACAAGTGCCTGCACTTCAGCGTCCGTCCATCTATCGCTGTTCTCCATACTTGCGAAATAAGTTGACACAATGTTTACACGGCGTTTTAAATCATGGCGGGTGAGGGCGTTTTCATACGCGTTTGGCCAATCAATGTCTACTTACGTCACGATTAGTACCAGTTGTGCTGGTTAGACCCTGCTCCGGAGTAGGAGCTAATTTGGTTCTCGAAAAAGGCAGTCCGGTACTAAAATCGCACCCAGTTCCGGCGGTGCGAAAACGCCAAAAAGTGGGTAGTTCCACAATTAGTTCTGGTACTATGAAAAGGTTACCGCGGTGCGAAAGGCCCTATTAAAGTGTCAAAAGTTTTTGCGAGACCTCATAATCAGAGTTATGCGATCTATAAAGTTAACATGAAATTAAAATGTAATGCATTTTCTTTTTTAAATACATGTTCCTGATATTTGTGACCTTTTAGAAAAATGTTCTGCACCTTTAAAATGGCATTCCCTCCTGGGTGATGTGGCAAATTCTTCTTACTGCACTTTTTCAAACCCTTCCCTCCAACAGTATTTAGAATTATTCATGTGTAATGCGATATGAGTACAGTTTTCAAAAACTAGAGGAGATGTGTGAGATTACTTGAAAGAAAAATTCCCCTCCCTCTTAATGTGAT
>NW_015642181.1:193520-218373 GCF_001515625.1 Sinocyclocheilus rhinocerous | reverse complement strand
CGTTCAACAACAGAAACAAAGAAAAACAACATTAACAACAGGAGGCTGGAGGACGCTGTGATCGGAGCTGTGTTTTTGTTATGTCTCGCGGGTTTCACGATAATGGACATGGAAAGTCGACGTATACGTAAAGCGAAAGAAAGAACGGAAAGGAGGACTAAGAATCTCCAACGACAACTGGCAGTGCTACATTTGCTACAAGTGCCTGCACTTCAGCGTCCGTCCATCATTCGCTGTAATATCGCAAATAAGTTGACACAATGTTTATGTTTGTTTATGTATGTTTACACCTGCTACAAGTGCCTGCACTTCAGCGTCCGTCCATCTATCGCTGTAATATCGCAAATAAGTTGACACAATGTTTATGTTTGTTTATGTATGTTTACACCGCGTTTTAAATCATGGCGGGTGAGGGCGTTTTCTATGAAAAGGTTCCCGCGGTGCGAAAGGCCCTAATGTCAGTAAAGTCCCTGTTGGTGTAATGGTCCCAATACTTTTGTCCACTTGGTGTGTGTTATCCTTGCTTATAAAGTATGTTACATTTGCGTTACATATTTAGCACAGGTATCTGATAATTTTGATATCTGGCCTAATCTGTATTTAATTATGAATATTTCTTGTTTCTTCCTTAGCAAACAAGTGATTTTACCTTAGCAGCTTTTCCACCTTGTCAGTTGTGATTATTGTTTGCAAACTTAAATGTAATAACTGAAAAATTGTTTGGCATTTTGCACTTGAAAAAATGGTATTTGGTGACAACTTCAGTCTTTTAATGTTTTCAGTTACTATGCTGTAATATTTGATTTTCTGGATGTTGGATTTTGTTAAATGGCCTAGTTATATTTCCTTTTTTACAGGGGCTATTCTTAGCAAGTTCTACAAAATTCCAGGTTTGTTACTTTCTAAAATATTTTGACAATCTGCAACAGAGCAGATGTTTTAAATATTTTATTTTCCTAATTTTCTGAATTTTTTGTCTCCCATTTAGAAAAGTGGATAATATGCCGTTTTAGATATCTCAGAATAAGTTTATATTTATGCAATGTTAAAAAAGCATTGTTTCATGAAAATTCAGTGCATCAATTGTAACTTTTTAACAATATTCAATGTATGTGTTATGCGTTCATTTCTTAGTTGGGAGTTGGTAAAAACTCTTTATAAATGAAAATCCTTCATTCTATTCATTCAATTTAGAACTGGAGAGTAAAGATGTGGAAGACTTATTCACTGCAGTGCTCAGTCCAAATGCCAGCCAGCCTCCTCAACTTCCTCATCCACCCAACACTGCCCCCAATGCCTCAGCTACAGCAATGTCTCTCCAGAACCCAGGTATCAAGTTGTCTGCAATCTCCTCATATATCTCCTCATATTAACAGTCAAGTAAACCACACAGATGTGGTGGTGTTGTGTGCTTGTAACTTCAGTGTCACATGTAAAATGTAATGCTCATTTTAAAAGTGCATGTTTCTCCATGGTTTCATTTGCAGGAGATGTTGGTGGAATGTTCCCTCGCATGCCTATGATGAATGGCCTGATGGGGCCAAAAACTGTTATTCCTCCAAACCCTGTGATTCCTGGAGCTGGAGTGTCTGCAATCTCCTCATATATCTCCTCATATTAACAGTCAAGTAAACCACACAGATGTGGTGGTGTTGTGTGCTTGTAACTTCAGTGTCACATGTAAAATGTAATGCTCATTTTAAAAGTGCATGTTTCTCCATGGTTTCATTTGCAGGAGATGTTGGTGGAATGTTCCCTCGCATGAATGGCCTGATGGGGCCAAAAACTGTGATTCCTCCAAACCCTGTGATTCCTGGAGCTGGAGTATCTGGCACATTCTCTTCCATTCACCGCTTGCCTTTTCCAGAAAATGTGAGGTGAGTGAATTCAGATTCTGAGTAACACAGATTAGTACTGGCATTTCTGTTTTAAAAATCTATATAGTTTCAATGAAACTTAATGGCTTAATGTGTTCACTACAGGGAGAAGAAATTCAGCCAGATAGGGGGTGATGTGATTGGTCCCTGGGCTTCCCCTATTCCCGTTCCTGGATCTTGCCCTCCACCAGAGGTGGAGACTGACACCATGTCCAATGCTCAGAGGAGCACGTTAAAGTGGGAGAAGGAAGAAACTCTTGGTGATATGGCCACTGTGGCTCCTGTTCTTTACACCAATATGAACTTCCCAAACCTTCAAGATGATTTTCCAGGTGAATGGATTGTCCTAAATCACTACAAATAGAATTGCACACTTGAAATGGAGGCAAGTTAGAGACCAACCATCTGACTTTTTTCACAGATTGGGCAACTAGAGTGAAGCAAATTGCAAAGTTATGGAGGAAAGCTAGTTCTCAGGAAAGGGCGCCTTATGTGGTAAGAGACTCTGTTAAGCCTCATAAATGCTAAAATTGGATGTGTTTATATACATATATGAAGATTTTTACTTCTTTTTTGGCTCTGACCCACTAGCAAAAGGCTAGAGACAACAGAGCAGCCCTTCGTATAAACAAAGTTCAGTTGTCTAATGACACAATGAAAATACAGCAACAGCAGCAGCCAGCTGATCCCTTTGATCCCAGCATTCCCATGGACACAGAGCTGCTCTTCAAGGACCCACTCAAGCACAAGGAGTCTGAGCATGAACAAGAGTGGAAGTTCAGACAGGTGATTGGCAGCCCAAGGGATATTTCATTGCAAATGCTAGACTGTGAGAGTGTGTTATTCAAAACAGAGTGTCTCAACCTCTGATCAAAGCTTTCACCTTGATGTTTAAAAAATGGGTTGATCAGCACCATCTAATCTTTAATCAGAATTAGTTTGTTTTTTAAATAGCTATTTGACTTCAGTTGAAACTAGGCCTTTGTTAGAGGATGTGAATTCAAATGGATGTGATCAGTAATTGCTCTAGTTTTGTTAATTTGTCAGAATGAAATGCAATATGCCTTGGCTGGGCATATGACAAAGCTTTGCATCGAAATAACATGTAGAAGTCAGTGATGCTTTAAAGCATTAAATGGTAAATAAATAAAAATGTTTACATTTTATTATGTACGTGCATGTCAGTGGTCATAGTAGCATTATTTTCAGTTTTCCGTAACCTTATGATGTATTTTAAGAGAGATTATGTTGTGAATAAAATAGTTTATCCAAAAATAAAACGTCTTATCACTTACCTTTATTTTGTTGACTTACAAAAGGAGATGTCAGGCAGAATTATGTCATTCAGTTAATTTTTTCATATGGCTAACTAAATGGTAAATGAGAGAGTTTCTCGGTCATCTCATTTTGTGCCAAATATATTTATTTGTATAAATTAATTGTATAATAATTGTAATTAAACAATATGATTTTCAAAAGCTGAAGTGATTGCCTTTATTTATTTATTTAGAATATGTATAACTCAATGTTTTAACTAATTGCAAAAGCTGGATAATCAATCAAAGTCTGTTGATCAGTGAAATAATTGACGATTAGTCGATTAATTGTACTAATAGAGGTTAGAATAATCGATTATCAAAATAATCATTTGTTGCAGCCCTAGTCACGAATTAGTAGTACAAAACGAGGATTTGTAAAGAAAAATGTCGGAGGATTTCGATATAAGCCAAGAGGACACTGGTTTTCCTTTGCTGTAAACAAAACTTGTTTCTCGCGAGACTAGCACTTGCATGACTAGCACTCGTGAGACTTCTCACCGGAGCTTATGCTATGCCTACGTCCTACGTCATCCCCTGGACGCGCAAATCATGGGGTAATTTTCATTTTTGGGTGAACTATCCCTTTAAGTAGTTGCAGGCTGTTTTGAGAGGATAATTTCTTAGAATCCCAGGTTGAGGTACAGTTCTGGCACACATCTGCCAAAGCCCAGTACCGATAAATATGGTATGAAAGTGTTTAGTAGAAACAAAAAATAATAATTTGGCCACAAAAAATGTAATCAATACTGCTTTCTTATTTTAGGTGATGTGGCTTAATTAACTAGTATCTATTTTTTTGTTCATGGCAGCAAATGAGACAAATGAGCAAACAACAGGCAAAAATTGAAGCCACGCAAAAGTTAGAACAGGTGAAAAATGAGCAGCAGCAACTTCAGAAACAGCAGCAACAACAACAGCAATTCAGTGGAGACAACTCTAAAAGTGGTAATCAGAGTCCAATGACAACTCAGCCCACCAGTGAAGGTAATGCTTCTCCTTTGCAAACGTTAACCCCCAAGGATAGCTTTACAATGACTCAGATTCCTGGAACTGCAACATCGGTTGCATCAACAGATGATGTATTTGTGCGTCCTCAACCGCCACCCCCTTCATCCACAGCAAAGACCCCTACCCAGGATACTCAGTACCCACAGGGTCCCTCATCTCAGCCTCAGTCTTCTCAAATGTTTTCACCTGAATCATCTGGATCCCGTCCTTCTTCTCCATGGGATCCATATAGCAAAATGGTGGGAACCCCCAGGCCACCCCCATCTGAGTCAAGCACGCCTCACAGAAGTTCTGTGTCTGACATGCAAGAAAGGAGTCGGCCCTCACCAGCCCATGAATCCTTTGGGTCTCCAACATCCGCCAGCACTGACCCATATGCAAAGCCTCCAGACACACCTCGACCATCGGACCTGTTTGTGAAACCTATGTGTCCACCTAGACCAGGACCATTATCTGAGCAACAAGGAAGACATTTTATCAGTAATGTCACACCTGGAGACAGTTTTTCCAGACCAGGCCTAAGATCGGAAGCATACCAGCGCATGGCCCATAGCCGCATGGTTCTTTCTGACCCATACTCTAGGCCACTGTTAACACCTATTCCAGGGAGTAATGAGTCAGGATCTGTAACAGTGTTCAAAGCACCCATGCTTCCTTCCCAGTTACAGCGAGACTCATTCAGTGCAGGGCAGCAAGGCATGAGAAGGGGGTCATCTGACACTTTATCCCAAGTTCAACACTCTGACCCCTATTCACATCAGCCTCTTACACCTCATCCATCAATGGGAGATGGTTTCAATAATGAGGGCAGAATGATGCGTCCAGGACAAGGGAGACCTTTTGCCCAACCCTTGCCCATGAGCAGACACCCTCAACGAGATCCGTATTCACAGGCACCATCTACACCTAGACCAGACTACCTTCAGCAAATGCCTGATCCATATGCTCAGCCTCCTGGTACTCCAAGACCACATGATCCATATGCCCAGATGCCTGGTACCCCAAGACCGCACTCTGATCCATATACATTGCCATCATCCACATCTAGAACTGCAACAATTGATCAGTTTTCTCAGTCACAACCTAATAGTCGCAGACAATCTCCGTCTCATGCTATCGATCCATATGCTCAGATGCCAGGAACTCCAAGACCTTCTTCCGGAGAGAGATACCCTAAATCTCCAAGTAGTCAGAGAACCACAGATCCCTTCTCACAGCCTTCTAGAACTCCTAGGTCAGTCAAAAATGAAGCTTATGATCAACCACCAGGAACACCAAGACCAGTTCTTACTGACCCATATTCTCAACCCCCTGGAACTCCACGTCCAGGAGCTGACCCAGAAGCCTTCCCCAGACCAAATCCCAGAGTAAACTTCATGTCCCATCAAACAGATCCGCTTAGCCATCAAGCACAACGAATGCAGGACCCATTTGCTCATCCCTATGCTCCTGATTCTCAAACCCCAAAACATCCTGGGATTTCAGATGAAAGTCTCTCTCTACAACAGACCAACCCTAACCAGACACCTACTCATGATCCATTTGAACAAGCTCCTCTAACCCCATGTTCACAAACAGGGGAAAGACTGTCACATGATGTTCCAGTAAACACAGGCATCCCATCAGATACACACAACACAATGCAACCACCACTTGGAGAGACTGAAGAGAAAATTAAACAGGTTTGAAAACATATTGTGTTGTTCAATTAGAGAACTTTACCCTTTTCCTTTAATCTCTGCTCTATTTTTAATGGCATGTTATTGATTGTATACTGTTATTGCTCTTTTTTTAGCGCCAAAGACTACGACAGTTAATTCTCAAACAGCAGCAGCAGAAAAGTGCAATCAGACTGGAAAAGGGTCTCCAGGAGGCAACTTCTGCTGCTGCACCTGGGACTCCAAGGCATTGGTCACATGATGATTCTGGACCTCAGAATGATATTTTTTGTAGACCTCCACCTCCATATCCAGGTACTATGAGACCTGCACCAATTCATGCTGGACAAAGATTTCCTGGAACTTTCCTTGCCGATCAGCGTGGGCCCATGCCTGATGAACCCCACTGCTCCCGACTACCATTCCCCAGGGATCTAAACAACACTGGCATGAGTCAGCAAGGACAAAGGTAATTGTCTTTCCTTCATCAATTGTACTGTCAAACTAGTAATTCATTTTGTTTTTAAGTTCTCTTAAAACCAAATTCCTTACAGATTTGGATTTCCTCCTGGAGCTCCAAGCCAGGAACATTTCCTCAGGCCCCCTCACCAGATACAAGGTGGACCAATGGTTGACAATATTCCACCACATATGAGACGACCTGTTGATGTTGTTAGGTCAATAGGCAGTAATCATCAAATGGGCCGACCCCAGCATTTTCCACCACGTGGCCTTCCAATGCAACAGCATAATATAATGGGTCAACCATTTATTGAACTTTGTCACAGGGCTCCAGAGAACAGGGTCAGACTATCTTTTGGTCCACCTAATGCTTTGGACCATCCTAATCATTCCCAGAGACCCTCTCATGGCTTCATGGTAGGCCAAAATATGGCCTTTACAGGAAATCAAGGTCCCAGAATTATGGACCCAATGCTGGGCCAGTCACGACAAGGATCAGTCAATCAGTTACAGACCTCAGCTACTATGGATAATCTGCATCACCATACAAATGCAGCACAACAGCAGACCCCCCTGGCAGCACCACTTAGCCATTCATTCAGTGGTGATTCAGTTACTCGTGCCAAATCTGCAATACTTCCTGTCACAACCCCTGGTCCAACAGAGGAAATCCCATTGCCTTGTAGTGGTGTTGAGAAGCTAGAAACACATGACTCTGCTGTGAAGGACCTTGATGATGTGGAGGTCAAAGACTTGGTTGATGAAGACCTGGACAACCTGAACCTTGATGCAGATGATGGCAAAGATTTAGACTTAGAAACAAATGATCTTCATCTTGATGATCTTCTGAAATCTGGAAAGTTTGATCTTATAGCTTATGCAGATCCTGAGCTGAACCTTGAGGACAAAAAATATATGTTTAATGAAGAGCTGGAGCTGAGTGATCACATAGAAGATGACCATGGGGATACCTCAGACCTTCAGAAAGCCTTGTCTGAAAAAAGAAATGCCAGATGTGGAGGTATGTTTTCAGCTCAACCTAAATCAGAAGGCATAAAGGGTCCTAGTGATGTCAAACATGAAAAGAGTATGTCAAAAGAGGTCCAGGATCATTCTCAGTCTGAAACCATAAAAACTGAGGGCCAAGGTCTTGGAACCTCAGTGGATGGGCATCGGCCTATGAGAAGTAAAAGTGGTCAAGATGATGTCTCTAGTCTTTTTGAGGAATCTTGTGCAGATGTGCATACTGGATCTGTTTCAGTGCTGTCAAGTCTGTTGATCAAGGAAAAACTCAAGGACACTAGGAGCGAATCCATAATTTCTCCTATCCCGGGTGACCCCAATGGCCAGACTAATCTTGGCTCAAACATGAGTATGGTTATGCTTCAAGGACAACCCCAAGAACACAGGATAAACCCTGGAGTAACAATGGGGCACAGGACAGATCCAGCTCTAACCCAAGGGGCACTTTTAGGTAACGCAAATTTGATGCAGTCTGGCAACCAGCAGGTACCACTTCAAGGGTTTGGACCTTCACAAGGACAAGTGGATCTAAACCTGCCTATGATTGGTGGTCAGCATCCTGTTCCCCATCCTGTAAACTCCCAAACTCAACAGGGCATGTTCAATTCTGGGGCTACAGGGCAACAAGGGTCTCAAGCACAACAGAGTCAACAGAACAGGTCTCTTCTGTTAGATGAACAGCCCCTTCTTCTTCAAGATCTGCTGGATCAAGAGAGGCAGGAGCAACAACAGCAAAGGCAGATGCAGGCCATGATTCGGCAACGGTCTAGTGACCCTTTTTTCCCTAACATTGGTAAGCCTAACCTCCACTTTGACTAATTGATAATTGAGGCTGTTGTACCTGTACATTGTCAATCTAATAGTTTAAACCTGACTTGATTCTATACTATCAACAGCTCAGATTTTACAATTCTGTTTTTAGTGTTATTGAATATAATTTTTGTACAATTATTTAATGTAAGCTTTTTTGCTTAAATTTTAAATATTTAGAATATAGGTTTACATTTATGTTTTTTAAGCTTCAGAATCTCAAGTACTTAAAAAATACTTGAAATGTGAATACAACTGTGATGTACAAATCACAATCCTGTAATTTCTGTGGTGATTTATTTACTTAGTAGACTTTGATGCCATTACTGACCCAATCATGAAGGCAAAGATGGTGGCTCTGAAGGGGATCAACAAAGTGATGGTACAGAACAGTATGGGTATGACACCCATGGTTATGAACAGGTAAACACTTTAGTATGTAAACTGGCAGCAACTGCAGTAGTACAAGAAGCTGTTTATTACCCTGACTGGCCTAATTCTTTACTTGCATCTGAACACGGCCACATGCGATTTTCAGTGTTTCATTTCTTTGTATTGAATACTCTCCATGCTTTCTTTTGTGGCAGAATGCAACAGATTCCAGGATCACATGGCCCAGACACAGCTGGTTTTTCGCAACATTTTTTTGGACCAGTATGTCCACAGGTTTATTTAGTCTTATGACCTTTTCTCTCCAGCATTAAACCTGTTCTAATGACATATACAATAATTTCCTTTTAGGATGGAAAGTTGCCCCCACAGATTGCGAGACCCAATCCCCCTAATTTTGGACCAGGATTTGTCAGTAAGTTTATTATTATTATTATTATTATTAATAATATTATTATTCTGTATTTACCAAAGAGTTGTTTATCAGTAAATGTTATTTTGTCATTGTAATCATTGTAAAAGTAAATCATCTGAGGCTGGACATCCCATAAATCTCACATCTTTTTTTTCATTTTCCAGATGATTCTCAGAAAAAACAATACGAGGAGTGGCTTCAGGAAACTCAACAGCTTCTTCAAATGCAGCAGAAGTTTTTGGAGGACCAGATTGGGGCCCACAGAAAATCTAAAAAGGCCCTCTCTGCAAAACAGCGCACTGCGAAAAAAGCTGGACGGGAGTTCCCAGAGGAGGACGCAGAACAGCTGAAGCATGTGACTGAACAGCAAAGTGTGGTTCAAAAGCAATTGGAACAGGTAATATAGTTATTTAAAGAAGCATAACACTTTTTTTTTGCTTTTTTTTTTTAAATCCATTTGTCAGTTGAGTTGGGAGCAGTTCACTTAGGGGGAAACCAATCAACTTTTGATTCTATTTTAAGAGCTACATCTTGCACACATGCCACTCAAAGTAGACAAACTCTCAGTAAGACAAACTGTCATTGCACAGTAAAAAGACCATGCCTTTATTAAAGCAGGAACTTGTGTGTCGATTTCCATTACGCATTTAGTCAGAGAAGGTGAGGCACAAATTTAGCAGATTGTAGCCAGTCAGAAACTGACTCTCCCACAGAAAGGTCAGGGCTGACTATTGAGAGGCAATGATGCATAGATTTAGAGTATGCTGTGTTGATATTGCTACTACCAAAAGCTTTTTTCAGACTTATTTTGAAATATCCTTTCAAAATGATTTATTAATTTACTATTTATTAAACATGAATTAAACGGTTTTAAAATTTCTATTAATTTGTCAATTTAAATGTTATTTAATTTTTTTTTAATTTTTTATTATTACTAAATTGATAACTTATTCCTTCATTTTATTTTCAGTGTCACTCCTAGTCTTTCATAGAAAATATTGCAGGACTAATCCCTTGTTTTTATTTTTTTTAAATTGACAATGGTGTTTAGTTCATATCACATCTATGAACCATGATTTGCTGCTTGCTGTTGTTTATTGATAGCAGATGATGTAAGGGGGAGGAATATACTAATTCTCGATATTATTTTTTTAACAAATTTGTGTGTGCCTCTGTAAACATGATTATCAATATTTTTGATATATACTTTTAATATTTCTCAGTGTTCTGAAATAATCTCCAATTCATATCCCTTAATGGTCATTGACCCCCTGATAAAGAACTTATAGAGACCTATGCCTAACATGATTTGCCCTCTAATTATTATTATATATATATTACTTTTTTTGTTAATGGAGTGGAATGTAGGTGTATCTAGGGCCTCAGAGGAACTCAATTCCTGATTTATTCAATGACATTATCACTATCTACCTGTTATTTGATCAACATTTTTCAGAATAATATAAACAGCATTTTGTCTCTTGTTCACACTTATTTCTCTCTCCATTTCTCATTTAGATACGGAAGCAACAGAAAGAACATGCTGAGCTTATTGAGGAATATCGTGTTAAGCAGCAACAACAGCAAGAGCGCCTCCAACCTGGTATGATGGGTCCAATGAAGGCCATGCCAGGAATCCAAGGACAGGGCCCTGGAATGATGCCTGTTGGACCCCCAATGGGCCAGCCTATGATGGGTTCTATGTTGCCCATGCAACAACCTCACTTTGGTAAGCCTACTCACATGCCCAATGTGCCAGGTTGGCATCCAGGTGCCACTGGACCAATAGGTGGACCCAGGATGCCACCTCACCTGCCCCCTCAAATGCCACTTCCTAACCCCACCCAGCCTCTCCAGGCACCGCCAACTCCCCCTATGGTTCCAGGAGGTATACCTGGGCAGCCTGGCCCTGTAGCTGGAGGTAATGGTGGAGGATCCAGTAGTAGTGCCCCTCATGTGAAGTTTGATGATAATAATCCATTTAGTGAAGGCTTCCAGGAGCGGGAGCGTCGAGAGCGCCTTCGAGAGCAGCAGGAGAAACAGCGGGTGCAGCTCATGCAGGAAGTGGAGAGACAAAGGGCATTGCAGAGGCTAGAGCTGGAGCAGCAGGGCTTGGGGCTCGGCCCCGACAAGAGTGGGGGCAGTCTTGCCCAGATGCCCTTCTTCAGTTCTGACCTGTCACAGGAATTCATGCAGACACCCGGGCCTCAACAGCAACAACAGCAATTGGGCCCAGTGTTCCCTCTGCAAGGAAATATGCCATTAGACTTTGTGGGTCCAGGTCCAACCTTTTTGCAAGGTGGCGAGCGAAGGCCTATGCCGGGGAATGGCTCCTTTGGCCCAGATATGGGTCCTAATTTTCAACCTAAGAACCCCATGATGCATGGATTCTCCCCAGGTCAGCCACGTGCACCTGGGTTTGGAGGGCATGGAATGCCACCCCACAGTGGAGGGGAAGCTTCCTCATTTGGTATGGATTCCACAACCCCTTTACCTCCTAATTTTCCTGGGTCAGGACAGTCCCTCATCCAGCTCTACTCCAACATCATCCCTGAGGAGAAGGGCAAAAAGAAAAGGAGTCGAAAGAAGAAGCTGGATGATGATGCAGATTCAGTCAAAACTCCTTCTACACCTCATTCTGACATAACTGCCCCACTTACGCCGTGTGTATCAGACACCTCTTCCACCCCAACGCGTAGTGTTGCCATCATGGGAGACCAGGACACTTCAGAGTTTTCCAACCCCGTAAGTTCTATGACTGGCCTGCCACCATCCTCAGAGCTGGAGAACCCACTCTCTGGAGGTACTCCACTACGGCGACAGTCCAGCGTGGGCTCGGAGGGAGGCCTCCTCCATGAAATCAAGCTGGAAAAGTTAGAAGCCAGTGTGTGCCAGAAGGCTGAGGGAGAGGCAGTGACTGACCATAGTGCAGGAGGAGCCAGTATAGTAAAGACAGAAGAGGGCAATGAGATAATCTCCCCCACCCCACCATCCCAGAGTCCAGCTCAGAGCACCAAAGTGGACACTGGGAATGAGTTACTCAAACACCTTCTAAAGAACAAGAGCACCCCTCCTTCTTCCTCAACACCTCTCTTACATCAGATGTCCAAGGACAGTATACGGTCAGAGGATGAGGGGCTGACAGACTGCAAAGGCTCTTTAAGACTGGACAGCACAGATTATTCGGTAAGAGCTTTATGGTTACCTCCCTACACAACCGGCTAAATACATGTAGCTAAAAATCATAATCTTGAACATGTAAACACTTTTGTAAATGTGGAGAAGAAATGGCATAAAACAACCCTCTACAATGCAAATAAATTACTTGCATATGCGACTAAATTTTCATGCTGGGCAACTAAATAATGTATAATATTAGCCATTGGCTAATAAATTGTTAGTTTCACTCTCCAGTGTGTGAGTTAGAGGCTAATATATATAGCACAGATATACAGTATTTTCACTCACCGAACACTGACTGAGCTCTGTCAAGCGATCCGTAAAGTGCACTTTTTCAGTTCATCTGAATGATATCATATTAGAATGATTTCTATAGGATCGTGTGACACTGAAGACTGGAATAATGATGCTGAAAATTCAGCTTTGCATAACAGGAATTAATTAGATTTTAATGTATATTAAAATAGAAAAAATTTTGTTTTACATTGTAATAATATTTAATATTTATGTTGATAACTAATATTATATATATATATATATATATATATATATATAAATGTCTGTGTGTGTGTGTGCACGCATTTTTGTGATTTATGAGGACACAAATTTGTGTTATGACATAGGTATTACAAAGAGATGGTGATTTATGAGGACATTTTGAGTGTCCCCATATTTCAAAAGGCTTATAAATCATTCAGTGATTTAGTGAAATTAGTTTTTTTGAAAATCTAAAAATGCAGAAAGTTTCCTGTAAGGGGTAGGTTTAGGTGTAGGGCAATAGAAAACAGTATAAAAACGCCTATGGAATGTCCCCACAATTCACAAAAACAAACCTGTGTGTGTGTGTGTGTAAATGTAAGATGTCAAAAAATTAGCATTTTGCAAAACACAGAATTGTGAAATTGTGAAAGTAGATTTGATTAATGTTTATTAGCTTGTCTTGGTCTGTCCTTTCTTGGAGCTGAAAGAGTTGTTTATTGTCTATAGAGTGGCTTAAACAGCCATTTGACAGGCAAACCAGATTTGGAGCCTTCTGTGCCAGAGCAATGCAAAAGAAAACAGCGCAACAAGCGGACACCAAAGAATGGGACTGAGAAACCGCTGTCACGCTGGAAGAAGAGGAAGAAGGATGATGAAGAGAGAAAGGCGGTATACGCCAATGACACACTGATGACTCAGCTCAAGCAGGTAAACACCCACTCTCAAGATCAACGTATGTTAAGGATCTTCTGTGACAGATATAACCAAAAATAAACAGTGCATAATTATGATCGTTATGAAGTGCTAGACTTAAATCGACTTAAATCTATACAATCTAGACATATACATTTAATGTCTAAACTTACTTATTATTATGGTCATCCCTGGAAAGTAGATTAATTAGAGCTTATGCACTGTAGAACACTGATATTCTTTCTCAACTTGGCTTACGACTGAAACCGGCAAATTAGCTAGTGAGATGCTGGTATTGGTTCCAGCCAGCATCATATGCATGTTTGTACAATACTGTTGTTGTTTTTTTACTCAAATCATGTGTCCTCCATTTTCATCCTTACAGCATCTGTCTATGCTTCCCCTGATGGAGCCTTTGATTGGGGTAAACTTTGCACATTTCCCCCCGTATGGCAGTGGGCAGCTGAATGTAGAGAACAGGCTCTCTGGATCTTTTGGAAGTGCATCACTGAATGGAGTATCTGATTACTACTCACAACTCATCTATAAGGTTTGGCTCTTACGTCCTTCACTTCCTACTATACTGAGGCTATGTTGTGTAGACATGGTGAATTTGCAGATTTATTTACTTCAGACGTCACCCGTGATTATCTCATCGAGGCATTTTGGGTGAATGTGGTGGATTTAGAGGCTCCTCTATTGTGCTGACATCATCACTCTTTAACAAGCTACATTAAATCACGGCTAAAATCATCCGAAACTCTTCCGAACAATGAGTGTCTGGGAAATTTAAAGGGAAAGCCTGGGGAAAAGTTTTTTTTTTTTTTTTTTGCTTGTTTGGTCTTGTAGCAGAACAATCTTAGCAATCCTCCAACGCCTCCTGCCTCACTTCCCCCCACACCGCCACCTGTAGCCAAGCAGAAGTTGTTGAATGGTTTTGCCACGGCGGAAGAACTGACCAGGAAGGCAGAAGTTATGCGTAAGCATGAGTGTATATACTGCCTGAAAAAATTTATGCACATTTTATAATATAAATTCTTGGTAAGTTTAGTAAGTTGAATTACTATTATCTATTAACAGTAGTTTGGTGTGTTTTTAATGGCAATGGCAATTTCAATCATATTGTTTTAAAACAGATTTAGACAGAATAGACAATAAAATAGCTTTCATGAAGGTAACCATGGGGAGGCCTATAGGCTTGTCCAGAAATTTCTGAAGGTTACGCACATCCTTTCACTGGATAAAAATAAGTAAACCCATGCATGTACACATTAGAGAACAACACTGAAAAATTCAGTTTCATAAGCATACAAAACCATGCATACAAAGTCTTGGTTTAGACCTTAACTGTAAAATGCTTATTATAGTTCATCATAGATAAGAAAATATGAAATGTTTTAAATCATAGATGCAATTTGTTATATTGTAGTGTAGGTATTTTCTTATATATTATAATTATACATTAGCTATTTTAAAAATCCCATTTGTTTGTGATTATGTCTCAGTTTCTAAAAGCTTGGGTCAGAAGCAGCTCACTACTCCGTTCAAAGCTGAAGATGACCTGTTGGGACACACCATCACTCAGGGCCCAAAGACTGTTGATGTTCCTGCTTCACTTCCCACTCCACCCCACAACAATCAGGAGGAACTTCGGTAGGTTTTCAGGGCTTTTTACACATTGTTTAGTCTGTAGCTAAATGTTTGGCCAATAACAAAGCCATATAGTTTATTCTGGCCTAGAACCCCACCTACCTTTTAAATAAGCATTTGTGCTCAAGCACATCTAGTTGCAATATGCATCAGATCACTTGTCCAAAGGTGAGCTGTCTGACCCTGAGACTACCCATTGTTGACTATAAAGTCTTGGTTTAGGTTAGTATGTATATAATGGTTCTGTGTGTCTTTAATAGGGGTCAGGAGCATTGTGTCGACAGGGACACTCCAGACAGTTACGTCCCATCATCCTCTCCTGAGAGTGTTGTTGGCATGGAAATCAGCCGTTATCCAGATCTCTCTAGAGTTAAAGAGGAGCCGCCATCCCCTACTCTCTCTCCAGTCATCCCCATAATTTGCAGCGCCAGTGGTAAAGGTAATCTGAAGAGACTAATAAGAAAGACTAATAAAAACCTAGTAAGCTACCTGCTGAGATAGCATTTTAAGACATTGTGCGCGCACATTTATGCGAAAGCTGTTTTAGAATAATGATGGAGTAAGCAAAAATAAAAGATAATGGGGTGACACTTATATAATGTGCTGACATCTGTCTTCTGTATCTTCTGTATGGCAATACTTAAATTAAAAATGATGTATAAATAGAATACTCTTCATTTAAAGTTGTTGGTCATATCTATAGAAACACTATATATTAGGTTAATTGAAAAACATGTCTATATACAGATATTTAAATATTTTGAGAGCGTAGGAAGACCGGCTTGATTGCCTCAGTCATGGTGCTTCATGGGAGTGGGTGGAGCTAAAGATTTATTTTGGTGCTCTTTGCTCATGGTGACTATCTGATTGGTGGAATATTCTGTACAGGATCGTGGGTAATGCAGTTTTTCACCACAAATTCCGTGATTAAACAAGTTTATTTGAAAAAATAAGCTGAATTAATAAAAAACAGATGGGTTCAACAAAAGTATATACAATCGATTAACAACCTCAAAGCTCACAACAGGTGTCTTTAAAGGTTTATCAATTGTTGTTAAAAATGTATTTCCCTATGGAGAAAATGAATAGAGTTTTTACTTCCAGAACCTGATTGTTGTGCTCTATTATGCTGCATCCTAAGATACCTGGATAACAACCATGCTAATGTTTTGTACAACAGCATAGTTGCTTGTGTAATATTGCATGAATATTCAATGCAGTAAAATATTGTTTAAAAAAGTTAAGTCTAATTTAATATTGTGTGTGCTGTGTGTTGGTATGAGCAACCTTCTTGTTTTGCCTCTAGGTTCTGAAGCCAGGCAGTGGGAAGTCAAGACAGAGCCACCAAGCAGTTTCTTTGCGTCGCAGTTTGAACAGCTCTCTGCATGCTCACAAACTGACCTGGTATCTGTATCTGTTACCCTGAACCCAGTGGCAGCACAAGTGAGTGTCTGCAATTTTATTATCCATTCAGTAGCAGTAATGACTTGTTCAAAGCAAGAATGATTACATCTCACCTCTGTCCATATGTCTGCTTGTGTCCCAGAACATTCAAGGAGTTGTGTCGGCACTGGCAAACATGCTTTGTGTGTCCATACCCGGGAATTTTGAGGTGATGCGCTCTCCAGGCCCAGAGCACCGCAGCTCAATAGACATGTTGAGTGGACTTAAGGTCCCCCCTCAAACTACCCTGTTCCACCAACAACCTGGTATGAGGTTCCACATACCACCAGGTGCCCCACTATCACACCAGACATTCAGCGAGGGTGAGTATATGTAAAACAAGACAGGCAATCATTTCACCCACATCAACAGACAGACTTCTAGATGCAAACAAATGCAGTTATTGATTTTGACTGTTAGTATCTCAGGGCTGCATTTTGCAGAAACATCTTGAAGTACTTAATGCTTAAGTACTTAAATGTCACAAATGGTTTAGAGACCCTCGGTTTTGAGGTGCTATCTGTTGGGTTTATTGGCTGTTTTTAAAGTTCATTTTTCTTTTTCTTTCGTTTTTACTGGCGATCTTTACAACACGCATTACATTACGTATTTCATGGCACACTCGTTTTATGCGTATTTGGCGCCACCTATTGTTGTGGGTGTATTATTGACATGTCAAAGTCTAGACCCTGAATATAAGACGACCGCGTTTTTTCACATGTATTTCCAAGAAAAAAACATTGTCTTATATTCGGGTCAATACGGTATTTTTAAATCAGCGCACAAAGCCAACAAATACTTTTTGGTTGCTTGAAGTTCTCAAGTTCTCTGTTGTGAATTTCAAATACGTTTTAAAGACAGAAGTAAACTATAAATGCAATTCATTGTGATTGACAGTGGTGTACGACACACCCTTGCAGCCCCCGCGGTTATTCATCAGGACATTCTAAAAGGCATTCACAAATCCCACTGTACGTGTTTTTGCATTGAAAAACGCAAGACGAGGCAGTGGAATTTGGAAAAAAATACATGGTCTCTTTTTGAAAAAAAGCACTTTTGACATGAGTGCCACACTTTTAGGATGCCTTGTCATGTTTGAGACACTGCAAAAGACGTGAGATACGAGTGCAAAGGTAGTGCACTTAAGTGTAAAAGCGTGTGAAAAACTCTTAACGTGGCTTAATGTTCTAAACAACAACCAGGGACATCTATTTTCTCTCACATTTCACTTAATATAAGCAGTGTACTTATATGGCATGGTAATCGTAGTGGATATTATTACGCTTAACGTGGCTTATATGCATTAAGGCAGTGATATTAAAAGATCAAACTCTGCAGGATAGCCTAGAATATGAATGCAACACGCAAAGTTTTACATTAAGCGTTTACCTCCCTCTGTAAAAAGTGGTGACATGCAGTTATGTTAAAGAGCTATTTCTACCTGTTCTTACCCCTAAATTTTATTTTGTTGGTGTAATATAATAATAACAGTTTAAATAAATAAAACGAATTTAGAAGTTACCACATGAAACACATTTTTAGATTATCATTATGCTTTACGTGGCTTACTGCATTAACACATTAAAAGACCAAATTCAGTGTAGCTACACCTTGATGATGCAAACTGTTTTTGTGCCCTTGTACACTGCTGCGGTTCTCTGACAATGACCTATTTCAAATAGCAAACACTTTAGCGGTTCAGTACAATGGCGACTTGTCATCAGACTTTGCCATGCAGTTGCTATTGTTCAGAAGTGCCCTGAAGTCCGAAATAAAGGAGATTGAGCGTGGCTCCATTGCCGATATTGCACAGCAGTTATTTATCAAACACCACTCTATCCTCCCCAAGTTCCCCCGATGTTGCAACAGCTCTCAGTTGCTGCTGAAAGATCGTTCTCGAAATTGAAAGTGATCAAGACATTTATCCGGAGCACAATGTCACAAGAAAGACTGTCCAGATTAGCTCTTCTGAGTATTGAGAATGCCTGTGCACGAAACATCAACATTAACGCTGCAGTGAAAGACTTTTTTCTCAAAATGTTGCATATACAAGTATAGAGTTATTCATTTAATTGTGTATGTTTTTCTCCTAGTTCTTATACTGTTCATTTCCTTACTGCAAGACATGAATTTTGCTTGTATAATTTATTTTCTACAACTAGCGATGCTGATGTATCCCAGTGTTTGAACTGAGACGTGTTTTTAGCCTACATTAATTTTTTTTGAGCCGACAGTTAAAATATGTAGACCGGGGGCCTATAACAGATGTCTGTGTATTATTTATTATTATTGATGGATCCTCCTGCTATTGCTAAAATACAATCAAATCGGAGCAGCGGCACTTTTGCCTCCACGTTCATAGACTAAATATTTATTCCTGCAGGGATTTCAGTCTGACTAAAAAGCGATATCAGAATCACTACGCACATTATATAGCCTATATAATGTTATTCAATAATAACATCAAATGCATCAATGCTAATTCACCACATTAATTAGTTAAATCAGTCATATAAATGGGGGAAACGGACTCAGCAGTATGTTGCAGCAGGTGCACAATAAATTGTCATACATGACATCACTGCTGGTGGGAGGGGCCATCACATTCTTTGTGGGGGGTCTCACAGCTGTGCGGGACACCACTGATGATTAATTTGAAAAAGCGAGTGGTATATACTGTTTTACAGATCGGTTGAAATAAGTTCAACTTGCAATGAGGAAAACAAAGATGTCTAGGGGTTGACCATCACTAACTTTTAAGATTACCTTTTTAAACTTAATGACTTAATGACCTGATTAATCGATCTGAATATTTGAAGAAGAAAAAAGCTGTGTGTGTGAAGTATACATATACTGCTTAAAACACCTTGTTCATGCTTAGATTAAAATTTAAGTACATCTGAAAGTAACAGCACATTAGGGTTAATAGGCAACAAATATTGTAAAAACATACAAGCTTGATGGATTAAAGGGGTCATGTGATGCTTTTTTAAAGATCATTATTTTGTGTATTTGGTGTAACAGAATATGTTGACATGCTTTAATGTTCAAAAGACACATTATTTTTCGTGGCAGAGTCTTAACTTTGATAAAGAATATCTCTTTGGTTTTGAGACTTCAGTCTTTGCAACTTCAGGGATCTTATCTATGCACAATCAGCTTGTAACACTCCAAAGAGAAAGGAAAACTTGAAATCGCATCATATGACCCCTTTAAATCTGTCAGAAATCTCTTCAATTTAAGTTTTCTGACAACTGCATGATTAGTAGGGTTGATATTTTTCTTTTATTCCAGGTTCAGTTGTGGTCAGACCAGACTATCAGATGGGTGGAAGTAGTCCAGGGCCTAAACCACAGTGGTGCTCCCATTGCAGGGTGGTGGTTCTTGGAAATGGTGTTCGAAAGTCCACTAAATGCCTGCCAATAAATAAACAGGTATAAAACACAAAGTTGATTAAGACTCTCGAATTACCTAACCCAGTGGTTCCCAAACTGGGGGGTGCGGAGCCATGACAAGGGGGGCGTGGCGAGGCTAAGGGATAGTGTACAGTCAGCAGATTATTTTGCAAAAGAAACCTCTGCAGGGTGATAAAGACTACACTGCATAATTTTCCCGCTTATCATGAGACCACTAAATTGCCTGGTAAGTAAATAATTCAACGCAAAATATTAATTTGACATATTTTAATTACTTCAACATGACGCGCAGTACCCGCTTGAGTCCTCCGTTATCAGTTGTAGCAGTTGTGGTTGTATCAATAACAGCCCACTAGATCGCGCGATTGAAGAATCAGAGTTGTATTGCAGGGAGCCATGTAGAAATATAAATGAACAATGCATGGTTCTGCTCAAAGCATGTAAGTTACAAGTTTGTGAAAATACTGCCAGTGCCAGGGATGTAAAGCAGATAATGAATATACTTAAGATTCACAAAAACTAAAAAAACGTGTCTACACCAGACGCGAGCAGCGCGACGTGGCAAAAGCAAAAAATATAGAAAATATTTTTCTCTACAAAAGCGAGGCCCGGCAGAAAAAGTTTGGGAACCACTGACCTAACCCATATGATTGTCATTTATAGATTATGTATTCTAGTATTCTCATGGATGCCTTGTTAAGTCATTAGATCTAATATCACTACCTAAGGGCTTCGTGTTTGCTCAGTCAGTTGGTGTGGGTCTAGACTACATCCTCTGAACACAGCACTGAAGAAGGCTGAAGCCGAGGGCCACAGAGCACTTAAAAATGTGCAACCACCTCAAAGTCCCTCAAGGAGGCACAGAATAGTTTTCCAATTATGCTAATCCTGTCCCTGATGGGAAGTGAAAATCCACCCTGCTGCAGTCACTGGGTCAACTGACATTACCCAAGGGATTGTGTGTACCAAAGCACGTTTTGTTAAAGTCCGTGAGATACCCAAGTTCAAAAACAGTTAAGCCCATTTCAGGTCATTTAAATCATGGGACACCTTTGATGTCTCCCACCCTTAGCCCCTCCCTTTCCTTTTAATAGTATGCAAATCTAATTCCTTATGGCATCAACAGAGGTTTGCAACATATGCAAGCTTTGATCTCTTGCCAGTGAGGCACTTCGATCTAATGATGATTTACGACAGTAGATGGGAAATGGCATGTCCTATTTCCCCCCCTTTTTTAATAGCTTCTGCCTAGGGTGAGCCTGATCTTACAGATGTTCTTTCTACAGGGCCACAGAGGAGCTGAGGGACTTGTCTTCTGCAGCCATAACTGCTTTGTTCTCTATTCAGCGGCCATGCAGACTAAATTGGTAGATGGCAAGGTAAGTAGAAACCACAATAAATAAGGTTATAATGTCATCAACATCAAACTACAACAGCAAGCTTGTGTTGTGCTTTCATACTGATATTGTGGGAATCTATGACTATAATTAGAAAGCCAAGTCACGTTACTTACTCAAGGAGTGTCTCTGTTAATAGCGTGCATAAATTCTTAAATGGTTATCGGGAGGCCAATGAGAAAAATTCAAAGCTTCATTAAATTGAACCTACACAAAGTATTTTATCACTGTTATTTTTAAAACAATGTGAAAAAGTTTAAAAACGCATAAACTTCATGATACTTTGAGAGCACTAAATGGTCGCACTGAAGTGCCACTGGTGCTATTTTCAGTCTTATTGTCCAAAGAATGCAAACTCAAAATTCCTTTTTGTCTTTGATGTCTCTTGCTCTCACAGTCAAACTTGCCTCCACCATCTGACTCTGAGGACAAGCAGAATCCTACTAAGGTGCTTCATCAGTACAGTAACAATATATCAGATCTTGACGTGCACTGTTTGGCCCAGCTGCAGCATAAGCAGTCTCCACCCCCAACTCCGATAATATCCTTCCCCTCCATTACTTCTGAGACACTCAGAGGAGATAGCAAGTCTGATACTCTAAAAGTCACAGTCAAACTTAAGCCTCGGCCACGAGCAGTACACAATGGTGGGGATGACCCTCGGTATTCATTAGGAAAGCGCTTTAAAGCTCTACGTTGGAGAAAGTGGAGCATTCAAATTATGGTGCCTAAGGGTAACTACCACCTGCCGGAGGAGGAAGAGGTTGATGAACTACTGAAAAAACTGGGGATGTCTCTTAGGCCTGAACCCATGCCCAGAGACTTGCGCCGCTGCTGCTTCTGCCACGAAGAAGGCGACGGGCTCACTGATGGGCCGGCCCGTCTGCTAAACCTTGATCTGGACTTATGGGTTCACCTTAACTGTGCCCTGTGGTCTACTGAAGTGTACGAGACCCAGGCTGGAGCTCTCATTAACGTAGAGCTGGCCCTGAGGAGAGGCCTGTCGGTGCAGTGTGCGTACTGTCAGCAAACCGGCGCCACGAGTGGCTGTCACCGCTTGCGTTGCACTAATGCATACCATTTTACTTGTGCTCTTAAAGCTCAGTGCATGTTCTTCAAAGACAAGACTATGCTGTGCCACCTCCACAGACCCAGAGGAACTGGCTCAATAGGAGGTGGGCTGGCAGGGACCGAGCATGAACTCCGATGCTTTGCAGTGTTCCGTAGGGTCTATGTACAGCGGAACGAGGCACGTCAGATCGCCAGCATCATCCAGAGGGGTGAGCGGGAACACACCTTCCGTGTAGGCAGCTTGGTATTCCATGCAATTGGTCAGCTGCTCCCTCAGCAGATGCAGGCCTTCCACTCAATGTCTGCCATTTTTCCTGTGGGCTACAAAGTCAGTCGGATCTACTGGAGCATGCGTCATGGCAACCGTCGTTGCCATTACGTGTGTTCCATTGATGAGAAAGATGGTGAACCTGAGTTTATCATCCGTGTGATGGAGCAGGGTTACGATGACTTGGTTCTTACTGGATCCTCACCAAAAGGTAATCAGTAGCACATAAGGGCATTTACAGTGTTTACCAGTTCTGTTTTTTTTTCTTTCCCCAGCGATATCTGGTACCGATCTAGTTACAAGTGTATAAACAACAATGAAAGTGTATAAAAAACCATGTGTGAGAATAGAAATAAGATGTTCCACATTTCTATTTTGGGGCATTATAGATCAATGACCATATATTTGAATCACATCTAAAAAAAAAATTATCTCCTTACAAAAAGGATTTGCACATTAAGCCTGATAGAGTAAAAGAAGTCATTGTTTGAGAAATCTTTACTGTGTTGAATTCTCCAGCTGTTTTGTGAGAGGGGGAAACTGTATGAGAATTTCCTCATGTTGTGGTGCAGGTGTGTGGGATAAAGTTCTGGAGCCCGTGGCGGAGAGAAGGAATGAGACAGGATCTCTGAAGCTCTTCCCAGTTTACCTGAAGGGAGAGGATCTGTTTGGACTGACTGTATCTGCTGTTACCAGGATTGTAGAATCTGTAAGTGAAAGTCAAATCATGCTTTTAACATGCTTTTCTGACATGCATGCAAGGTAAAAAAAAAAAAAAACACTTTAGTTTATGCATTTAATATCACCTCATTTTCCAACGATTCTCAAACGATTCGTTCAAAGCAGTTCTAAGATTCAGTCTCTCTAAACCCCTCCTTTCCGTGAGCCTACTCTGCTCTGATTGGTCAGATGACCCAATCTGTTGTGATTGGTCTACCGCGTAGAGTGTATGTCGGAAACGATACGCCCATTGCCATAGTTCCGTATTTTGAACGCTTGATAGAAAATATAAACGTTTTATATTATTTATCATACATACAGGTTGTGATTTAGTCAAGCCAGCTGGTCCAAAGCGAGCGTTTTTTAAATCGCGTGTTGAACTCACAAGATTAGAGAAGCAGTCATCAGTAAAATGATGGGAACACAAAAAAAGATTGGGGTGTACTGCTGGTAATTTTAACCACCGATTCTTTGCAGCCTCATCTTTCGGAAGTGAAAATAAAATTAATTTATTTTCAGAGTCTATTCTTTCTTTTGGGAAACAATAAATGTATTTATTGTACACTTTCAGCTTAACAACTTTGCAGTTCGTTTACATTCACATACAGCTACATTACACACTGCATGAAAGGCAATATTCGAAATGGCATAATAGGGGCACTTTAAGATGTATTTTGTGGGTGTGGAAAGAGACGTGGTAGATTTAAATTTGAGCGGAAACAGAAAATTAGATTTCTAAAAGCACAAATGGACCACCTTCTTTTAAAATCTCATTATTGAATGGATGTCTACATCTCAACTTTTGGGTCTGGCCTAGTACGCAGAAGTCTTTGCACATGACCACTTTTATACTTACATGACATATCTCTGGTATTAAGTTTTCAAGTGTGCATGAAGACTGCAATTGTACATAGAACTTTTGAATTCCCAAAGTTTTTACAGAGCTTTATTCACACATTTTGATTTTCAATACTTCACACTTTAAAATTGACATTTTAAAAGTAGTCCCCAAGTAACAGACACAATTTATTAATTGTGGTGCTTCTGATTAAGTGATAAAAATCAGTTGGAAATGTCTTATAAAATATAATACCAAAGCAGCATTATATTTTGTAAAATGTATTTAGTGTGCATTAAGGTCATTGAGCTATGGCATTTCTCAGAACTGGGACAGACTTCCGTATTTCCTGTCTGGTGCATGTGCTATAAAAGTGGCCGAGACCACAAGTGTGGGTAATGGAACAGGCCCTTTGTTGGTGTGACAGGTCAGGAGTCTCTTTATCGCAACTGCTCTAGCATAAACTGTAGTTACTAGAACCCTAGTCTCGCGTAGCCAGACCTTCAGACTGTCGGCAGAAGGTCTGGGATCCATGGCCGCTTTGAATGGCAAGGCCCGCCCAAGAGGCCATATTGCTGACAGGTAAAGCAACCAATCATGTTTCGGTCTGTTCCGCGTCATGTTTAGGGGCGTGGAAATGTCCCCACAATAACAGACTGGTGTGTAAAACTCCTGGACGTATTTTAAAGATTCTATGCTGCAAACTTTAAATATTTCACATACTTTTAAAAACAC
>NW_015642181.1:187600-193444 GCF_001515625.1 Sinocyclocheilus rhinocerous | reverse complement strand
TGTTCCGCGTCATGTTTATGGGCGTGGAAATGTCCCCACAATAACAGACTGGTGTGTAAAACTCCTGGACGTATTTTAAAGATTCTATGCTGCAAACTTTAAATATTTCACATACTTTTAAAAACACACTTTTCCAGCGTTTAGTTGAACCTGATAAGCGCTCATTGTCACAGTTGTAAACACGACGGCTTGCTTCTAACATGAGGGGGTTTGGCGTCACGGCATATTTGTTTCCAGGTGGAACGTTAAAGAACGCGACACACACGTCTTCCGGAAATCCTGTATAATTCAACCAATCCGATGACGACTTTGAAACTTCCATGTGTGCCGTCACACACGTCTTCCGGAAATCCTGTATAATTCAACCAATCCGATGACGACTTTGAAACTTCCAATTTTGTGTGCCGTATGCATCAGACGTTCAGCCAACGGTCCGTGGGCGTGACGTCTGAGGCTGAGACTACTAGAACCCTTACTAAAACCATATAAAATAAATACCATTGCACAAAAAACTGTCCATTAAATCTAATGAAGATTTGTGTGAGTGTGTGTGTAGATAGATAGATAGATAGATAGATAGATAGATAATTGATGACAAAATTCCATTTGCTGAAAAAAAATAAACCGTTGTCCCTGACATTTTAAATTATTAATAAATAAGCTCTTATTTTTTGTAAACATTCCTTTCTTAGTAATGGTATTATAACATTAATCTTTGCTTCTAGCTTCCTGGAGTTGAAGCATGTGAGAAGTACACGTTCCGTTATGGCCGTAACCCTCTGATGCAGCTGCCCTTGGCCATCAACCCTTCTGGATGTGCCCGCTCTGAACCAAAAGCTTGCACACATGTCAAGAGGTTCGTGTTAAGGTATTCTGTATAACTTAAACTTTTTTCGTCCATGTTTGTATCGGATTTCCTGCTTTCCCTGTGGTCTGTGAGTGAACATCCATTCATGTCCTGGTTTAGCCTGTGAGCTTGGTTTGCTGCGAGTTAACTTTGCCCTCAATTAATCATTGAAAAATCAATTTTCATATGAAAAGAGAGAGAGACTAGGTGATGAGATGTGGTTTATTTTGAGTTGGACACGGACAAAAAGTCATGCAATTCAGTGAAGTCAAGAACAGCTCAAGCTGATTCAGTGATTCAAACCACTAACTCTGACTGATCTTTGAGTCTTTTTTAACTGATTTATTAAAAAGAGCCTGGCTCTGGTGAGTCATTGTTTGTGAATCAGACTGCATTGTACATGTTGAGTGTTTGCATACAAGTGTTGTCTGTTTATTGTCTTTGTATTACTTCATGAGAATCTTTCTCATCACATTCAAATCAAACTGCTGGATAAATTAATTTGTTTTGCTGTGGCACTGTAGATTCAGTATAGTAGCAGAAAAACTGTTGTTAGAGCATAATAACTCCTAGTATATTATTGGAGTATTTCTAATAGAATGTTTGGCCCACTTCAGCAGAAAAATGCAATGCTGGTATTGAAATAACCATTAACGGAAACATACAGCATAAATAAATTTATAATGTTTGAAAAAATTACTTAAAAAATGGTTTCGAATATGACCCAATATGAGTCAGTCCTGTTTGTTTTAAACAAAGCACATATGCTTATGTTTCTGATGCAGGCCTCATACCCTCACCAGCAGTAGTTCCTCGAAGACCCTGCAGAGCTCTGGGAATCCGGCTGAGATGGGTGTTACCCCCTACAGCAAGCAGTTTTTCCATTCCAAGTCCTCTCAGTACCGTCGTATGAAGGCTGAGTGGAAGTCCAACGTCTACCTGGCTCGTTCACGCATACAGGTAGAAAGATCATTATGGCTTAAAGTTTAGAGAAAATGATGATCTCGTGAGATTTAGTAGCTAAAAAGAGACAATGTTTGGAATAGCATGCTAACATAACTACTCGTACTGTTTCTGCAGTGTGTATATATATATATATATACACACACACATTCACACACCCTATATATGTGTGTGTGTGTGTGTGTGTGTGTGTATATATCAGTGGCGACTTTTTTAACCAGGTATGCTGAGTGCTAAGACCATTCTGAACATATCCTCATTCCACCTTGACACAAACTTGTAATAATTTGAGTTTTTGTATTATTTTAATTCAGGGTTTAGGGCTGTACGCTGCAAGGGACATTGAGAAATACACCATGGTTATCGAATACATTGGTACCATCATTCGCAATGAAGTGGCAAACAGAAAAGAGAAGATGTACGAGGCACAGGTATGCATTATGATAAAACTGAATCTAAAATAAGAAGTCATGCTGAACAAGTGCGTGTTATGTCCATGTGTTGTTAATTGATTTTTGGTTTTGTTTTTCAGAATCGTGGAGTCTACATGTTTCGCATCGATAGTGAGCATGTAATTGATGCGACTATTTCAGGAGGACCTGCAAGGTGGAAAATTATCTTGAATTTTTTTGAACATGCCAGCAATGTTAGCTTTAGACGCTAAAGCCAGAAACATACTCTAAACAAGTACACAAACACACATGCTGCCTTGGCCAAGGCTTTACATGTCTGTAAGTGTCCATATAACTAGCTTTAACCAAAAAATTGTCCACCATGAAAGTAGTTGACCTGAAAGAGAAAACTCTTTGCAACAACGCTGAGAAAGCAAGCAGTGCATACATGGATTATGCTATGAATTGCTGTCTAACGCACAGCAGAATGCAACATCACACAAAACCAAGCTTGCATAGCTAACAACATTTGCATTCACATGCTTTGGCCTCACTTGCTTAATCCGTTCCATTCCTTTTATCCACCAGGTATATCAACCACTCCTGTGCACCCAACTGCATTGCTGAGGTTGTGACCTTTGAGAGAGGACACAAAATCATCATCAGCTCCAACCGCAGAATCCAGAGAGGCGAAGAGGTAAGTCTAATTTATCCCACCAGTCTTATAGGAATTTGTTCCCCACATCTATAAAATGCGGCCCAATGACATAGACATTTAACATTCTGGTCACCTTTTTTTTTTTTTTCTTTTTTTTCTCCAGTTGTGTTATGACTACAAGTTTGATCTGGAGGATGATCAGCATAAAATCCCTTGTCACTGTGGTGCAGTTAACTGCCGCAAATGGATGAATTGAAAGATATCAGTGAAACAATTAACAATACAACATATGCATTCCTTTTTTATTATTATTTAGGCCCAATAAATGGCGTCTATTCTAATTTATATATATATCATGACAGACAAAAAAAAAAACATTGTTAGGGCATGATGTAGACCTCAGAGCTTTAGGGGCTTTTAAAGGCATAACAGCCTGGTGTTCATAAAGTTAAAACGACTCCAGGGGTCTGTTTTGGTTCAGTGGCGGAAGAGTTGATATAGTTTATGATTGAGCACCTTTACCTAAAATAAAACAGGCTGCACACTGGTAACTCTGAATTGCAAAGACAATGTAAATGAAAATTTATTTTTTTCTGCATGAGAGATGAGACGATACGCTCCGGCAGATGGCGATTAAGTGGTAAACATGATTTTCAGTGCTGGCCACAGCCTTATTTAGATATAAAGAGGCAGGTCCTCTGGGTAAAAAAGATATATATATATATATATATATATACACACACACACACACACACATATAGACATATAGTTACAGAAATGTAGACACCACTGAACAAGGAATATACTGAGAAGACTTCCTTAGGGATAAAGCTAAGGGAATTATTAACTTGCACTAAAACAGAAAGATACCGTTTAAATACTTGATTCCATGAGTCAGTTTATTTTTTCCTTTGTTTTGATTTCTGTAAAATAAGAGACAGCTTTTGTATTTATTGATTGGAGCTATTTTTTAAAGATATGGAAAAGCAGAGAGTCAAGCTGCTGGGAAAGCCTGCCGATTGGTCAGAACACATTACTTTATACAATGTGTAAATAGCCGTCTGTAAATGAACATTTTTAAATACTCGACCAAATGTTACCTTAACTTTATCATAGCTGTCTGGGTGACCTTTTGCTTGTTTGCAATAAAATGAAATGGAAAAAAAAAAGTATTTAAGAAGGATGTCAAGATATCATTTTGAGTGTGTATGTATTGTATAAAATTGTACAGATTCTGTAAAAAAAAAAAAATTAATTCAGAGTATTTTTGTTGTATTTAGAATGCAGAATCAATATTGTCTAAAATGATCTGACCACTTGAAGAACTTTTTCTTTACTTTTGCTTTTTTGCCATTTTCACAATCAAAACGAGCACCAATCATACTGAGGTGATTGTGAAATCTTAACTCTGTTCATCAGATTAGTGTGCACTGTGAATTCCCATTTGAAGCCACCCATGATGCATTTGATAGTTCCCAATAGCCATCACGAGCTGCTCTTAACGCTTCACAGCATAGACTCACATTTTGAATTTCAGAGATGAAGTTCAATGCCTTTCACATTCAGAAAACTTAATGCATAGACATTTAATGAAATGTAAAGTATGCTTCTTTCTTGTTTACATTAAAGAATAAAAGATGACTTATTTTTGGTGTTGGTAAAAGTAAAGATCATGGTATGATGTCAAACTCAATTAAATAATGAAATAATTCAAACCTGGTAGTAGCACTTTGCAGACCAGATTGAAATGAAGTTTTTTCATGTGCACAGCTAATGTGGACTGCAATTGTTGGTATTCTTAAACAGTCCTGAGCTTGTAATATATGTGGCATGATGTATTTTTTCAATTTTCAGATAAATCAGTTGTACATAATTTCTCAATGACTGGCTGTAATAAAATTTGTTTCTTGGATTTTTTTTTTTCCTCCTTGTACAATATTCAGAAATTTAACAGTATTTGTCTTTTCTTTGTCCTGTATAGTAGTATCCAATGTTAAAACGAAGCTTTTCTTTTGGTGTATACAATGTGTGGGTTTTGGAGTTTGTGGAATCAGATTTAGAAACATTTACAAAAACAAAATAAAATATTTTACGTCATAGTCCTTTTCCTGTGTTCATTGTGCGGTTTAATAAAAAAGATAGTTATGTTCAAGATTAGATTTTAATCTGCACTTTTGAATGGACGTCATTTTTTTTTTTCCTGAAACAGAATGAGGAATGGAAACAATCATTAAGAAAAAGAAAGCAAATATTTCTGTTATTTTTCAGTGTAGATTTAAAACAATATTCCACCTACGTATGTGTCAACCGGGTCTGGAAGAGGCATTTCAGAACTTGTCAAAACACTATTATAGCCCTTAAATAAAAATGTCACCATTCGGGAGAGCACCAAATACAATAGCAAACTGTTTTGGAGTAACAGGAAAATTATTGTGAGAAATTCTTGATAAGTAAACAATTAACCATCCTGATAACCTGATTGATACAAAAAAGGCAAAAAATAAAAATAAAATTGGGACTTATGTTTACACCAGATATTATTATTCCAAATGAAATAATTAGTTGGAGAAAAATTGTGTTTGAAAATAGACCATACTAATAGTGCTTGTTTGTGGAAATTTAGAGAGCGCAACAGGGAACGTTGTTGTTACATAACAATAGAAAATTCAAACCTCCCAACTGAGAAAAGACATATTCTGGTATAATATTACAAATACTGGATGGGTTTTTCAAGTAATTCCTCAACCACTTGATTTTAAAAGTATTATTTAACGTTGCAAAATCAAGACCGCCATTACTGTAACTGTTGGATAAAACATTTTTTTTTTACGTAATGTCTTATTTTTCCATGCAAAGTTACATAATAGTTGATCAATCTTTTTACACATTGCTTTATCAGGGTCTAAAGAGCTGCATATGTTAGATGTGAAATGCCTTCTGCTTTGGAGAGGAGAATCCTTTCTTTTAGAGACAAGTCCCTCTGA
>NW_015642181.1:170651-187383 GCF_001515625.1 Sinocyclocheilus rhinocerous | reverse complement strand
CCACAAAACCTATATATATATATATATATATATATATATATATATACGTTTTAAATATAAAACCATGTTTGATAGAATCGAAGGCTTTGTAAAAGTCCAGAAAAAGCATATATCTGTCATCCCTCACTAATGGATCAAGAACCAACTGAATATTGTTTGAGATATGTCTGTTTTTTAAAAAGCCTGATTGTGTTTCATCTATCATGTCCTCTAAAATCATTTTTAAATGTTTTGCAATGATTTTATAATCAATTTAAAAGACTAATCGGACGCCAATTATCAATTAGTAATAAGTCTTTGTTAGACTTGGGGATGAGAGTTATTAAACTTTTGAGTTAGGGTATATGGAAGAGATTCCACCCTAATGCTTTCATATATATACCTTCTAATAAAAAAGGGGCCAAATCTTTTGCACATTTTTGGTAAAATTCCGAAGTAAGGACGTCTATGCCTGGCGATTTATTAACCCTTACATATTGATAGATTCAAGAACCTCAGCTAATGTGATGGGACGATCACAAAAATCTTTATCAGGAGCACTAATACAATGAATATTATCTATAGAGTCCATAAAGGATATAGTGCTATCATAACAGAATCAACTCGTATAAGGACGTTTACCAGCAAATATGTTTTTTGAGTGTACATACACCCGCAGAGCGTTGAGAAGCATGAGAACAAAAAAATGTCATTTCCCCACTGGGATTTCCAAAAAGGCACATCCTCAGAGATGCCGAGTGTCTCTTGAAGAAAACAAAAATCTGTTTTACAAATTTCTGTTTTAAAGTGTTCCTTAGTCCCCTGGCATTGATTGAAGTTAGAGATAAAGACATCACAATAACAACATTTGAAGAAAATATCAAAAATAGAAGTCATTTGAACAAATTTATGAAAACCGGGAGGCTTGTGACTGTCCCATTGACTGCCAAGTAAATTACACTGTCAAGGCCCAGAAAAGTATGAAAGAAATCGTCAAAATAGTTCATCTGCCGTCAGTGGTTCAATCTGAATTTTATGAAGCGACGAGAATACTTTTTGTACGCAAACAAAACAAAAATAACGACTTATTCAACAATTCGTCTCCTCCGCGTCACCGTAGCGCCATTTTGGAGAATATCCACTGAACGCAACCTGTGTATGCTGTTCTGTGTCAGCCACACAAGACAGCTACTAACCGTGATGAGAACATAGCACCACATCAACTGTGACTGCTTTGGGCATAAACAGACAAAACATGACCTTTCAACTCATAGCATGAAAATATGGTCCTGGTCAAAAGGAGGTGAAGAAAGAAACAACTTGCATCTATTTAAAAAAACAAACAAACATGTAAACAGAAAACCTTATGTCAAAGTTGAGATAATTCAGCCTGATGGAAATATCTCCTTTTTTCTCCACAAAGGCACAACCAGCTACTAAGTAGGCAATCTTTCCTACCTTCCGTGCCTCATCTACTAGCGGCCACAACTTCCTACTGCTTTCTCTGTTGGCCTCTCTGAAATGCAGAGAGGACCGTTTTCCCATAGATATGCTGAATTTTTGGCTGCCCATACTGCTGCTCTGTGTGTACGCGAAGAGAACTGGATGATTAAACTGCAGGTAGAATTCACTTTCTTCACGATGCAATCACATTCAGGAAGACGATCAGCGTGTTGTGGCAGTAATTTCTGAAAAATGCAAATCCCTTCTTTCCTCACATTTTTCTCATTGATGTTTCTGGCACGCCTTGTAATTTCAAATTCCAGCGCCTGGAGTAGCATTCCAATTCAGTGATGCATGACTCCAATAGGCCGATTACTCTTGGCGTATTGCAGTCATTATATTGGATTACTCTCCAATTGGATTACTCCTCTTCAACAGCAACTCGACCTGGGAAACTTGGTCTTCACCAAAGTCCCTTTAAGACAAGTCATTTCACTCGGTGGCCATCTTTAAACCGCCTCTCGGGCAAGCAAGTGCAGCTTCTGTTTCTTTGAATGGGGAAACATCAAATTCTCCAAAAATGTTCGTCAAGCTTACGATTAAATTTCATATTTGAAATCACCAATGAAATCTGACAACTGTCTCATAAATGATGTTTCTTTTGCCGTTTCCTGTCTGTCGTGCTGCAGAGTGATTTGTGATTGTAGCTCCGCTTTTCTGTTGAATCTCTATCTTACTATCACTCTCTGTTGTTTAAAGTGATAAAATATAACTTAATTCCCACCTTATTTCTGGTATTTTATATCAAATTAATCTGATTAATTTGATCGTTCGCTTTTATTCTAAAACTGCGCGTGCAGCGCATTAGCATTCGTTAGCCGGTTAGCTTGTCATTCTCTCGCTCAGTTTCTTTTCTCTCTCGCTCCGTTTTTTCACGAGTTCATCAAACAACTGTGGTAAGTCAGATTCATTCATCAATCACGGTGAGTAATGGCTTCTTCTCCTGCTATTGTTTTTTGCACCGCTTGCCAAATGTATAGTTTAGCTCTCTCTGTCGGCGACGAGGGATATCGTCGACTTGATTGCACAGATACTATTTAAACTGAACTGAGCTGGATGATGACATCACTGAATTCAATGATGAACTGCCTTTAACTGAAAATTCAGTGTTTACTATTGTCATTTTGCATTACTGACACAATATTTTCCTAATTAATGCTGTACAGTTGCTTTGACACAATCTGTACAGACTGTTCTCAGGGGAAAACATGTTCTGTTGCGCACAGACAACAGGATGATTGTTATTTATATCAATCATCAAGGAGGTACAAGATCTTGGAGTGCACTTCAGGTGGCTTGCAAATTGCTTGTCTGAGCTCAGACCAACCTGCTTTCTATCCAGGCAGTATATCTACCAGGCCGATTCAATCAGGCAGGGTGTCACAGCGAGATTAGACTCTACACCCAGAAGTGCTGCAGATGATATGGAGGACATATGGGGACTGCAGCGGTAGACATGTTCGCGGACAGTCAAACGTCTCACTGCCCTCATTGGTTTTCCCTATGGGACAAACCAGGATCTCTGGGTCTGGATGCACTAGCCCACAATTGCCCAGACATGATACTGTATGCTTTCCCCTCGTTACCACTGATTTGGTGGACTTTGTTGAGTGCACGGATGCGGCCATCGTCTGCTGCTAGTGGCTCCACATTGGTCTGCAATCCATGGTTTCAGATTCTTCTCGCACTGACAGTAGGAAAACCTTGTCTTCTGCCCAGCAGACCAGACCTACTGAGCCAGTTAGGAGGGGAAAGTTTGGCACCCACATCCAGAATGATTGAAACTGTGGGTGTGGCCCCAGCTAGCTAGCCCCGGTGTTAGCGGCTCATCGGTCTGAGTTTAGTAATTATTTTCTTGGGTCTGATCAGTTAATTGTTGCCTTCCTGAAAGGAGATAATCGTTAAACGTGTCCTCCACGTGGTGTGCGGAGTTCGCATGGGATTTGAATATTGTTCTTGATTCCCTGAGTCAGCCCCCATTTGAGCCAATATCAGAGTCTGATATTAAATGGCAGTCACTTAAGACCGCATTTCTCTTGGCCATTACAACAGCGAAGCTCGTAAGTGAACTCCATGCCTTAACAGTGAGTGCTTCCTGTTTGCACTGGAGTAATGGATTCAGTAGTGTCTTTAGCAGTCTGGAGCAAAAAGAAATAGAATGCTAGTTACAAATGTAACTATGGTTCAATGACTAAGTGGAAGACTGCCAGAGTTTTTGGTCACTCTGTATCATGAGAATGATCTAGAGGTCAAGATGATTAAGGGGTTATTATAGCTCAAGACACGTCATGAGTCACAAGGTGAGAACTCTGTTATTCTGTTCTCGGTCGTGTCACGTGCGAGCATGAGGGGTTTTCCACTAGTGCTTTCAGCACTGCCTCTGGCGGTCTTCCACAGTTACATTTGTAACTAGCGTTTCTTTGTTTAAAGACATGATTGGTTGTTTGCTACTGATGTCACACTTTTATGTTCATGCAATCCATGAACTCGGGGTCAAATCTGGAGTTGACAGAGAACTGAATTTTTTATCACTCAAGTGTCACTTAAAAGCATCTTCAGTTGCATTCAAGGGACTTGCTGTTACGCTGCTGGGGTTTGGTTAAGTAATGCATAGTAAGTATTAATAAAGCAAGATGCTTTGAAGCAAGATACATGTTTTTTTTTTTCTTGTAAAATGATTCAATACTAGCTTCAAAGACTCTAAGACTTGCATTAATCATAAGTGGTAAGCATCTGGGATATCGGTTGTCTTCAGACGATGCTGGACTCTGTCAAGAATGAGATTTGTCATAAAATAGACTCATTATCTACTGACTTGCACTCAGAGATTTTCACAGTGCGATCAGATGTTAAAGGCAGGTTGGAACCTTTACAACAGATGGTTGAGTCAAACACTAGTAACGTTGCCATCAAAGAACTGGAGCGTTCTTCTTCATCTCTCAATGATCGCTTAACTCATCTGGATGCTAAGTGCGAAGATTTGGAGGGTCGTTCTAGGAGAAATAATATTCTTCTGGTGGGTCTTCCTGAGGTCAGTGAGGGTTCCCGTCCATCTGAATATGTTGCCCAACTTTTGCAGGAGGTGTTAGGGCTTCAGGATAAGCCACTGCTGGATCGCGCACACCGTCCGATCTCCCTCTTATCATTAGAGTGCATGACTTCTACATTCGTACTGAGATTTTTCAAAGGGCTGCGGAACTCTCTCCTCTCAATTACAATGGAAAGAGATTGTCTCTTTTTGCTGACTACACTACGGCGGTGGCTAAGAAACGGTCTGCATTCAGAGATGGACTCAGGTTGGCTTATTCTTCCCCGCGGTGTTGAGAATCACTACAGCTGATGAAGTTTCACATAAGTTTGTGGAAGTGTCTGCGGCACTGGACTTCATTCGCAAAAACGTGAAGTCTACAGAAACTATAGATATCGATACATAGTTCATATTGGACTAGGTCTGACCTGAGTACCTTTACTGGATACCATTATGCTTATTGGTAATATTGACCTTCTATTATTGATGATTTATTAAGTATAAATAAATGCACTTAAATTATTAAGTTGGTTAAGGGTTAAACATTGTTTTTTTATTTATATTTTTATTATTAATGGTTCTTCTATTGTCATTCTAGTGAAACATTTAATGTTTATGATGGACCGGGCTTGACACAATTTCGCTAGTGCTGTTCTATATAATGTTTCATGTTATATTTCAAATACTGTTGCCTTCTCTGAGGCAACATGTTGCGAGTTAGAGTTTAAGCTTGCGTTGCCTCAATGTGTTCAATAAGAAAGTTAATGTTAAGGAGGGATAATGCATGTGTCTTGTTTGGGGATATGCTTCTTCTTTTTTTTTTTCTGTGGGTGTGCCAACTACAGAGGTGTTTACTTTTGTAAATTTTTGCCTTTACCAGCATTAGTTTATCATATTTTATTCTATCATTAATATTTCTGTACATTTGATTTTACGCAATCACTGAAAATATGGCACAACCTAAGGTGGTATATAGGCCAGGGGGTAGTAACCTAAGATTTGTTAGTTGGAACTGTAAGGGGGTAAACGAACCAGTGAAATGTAGCAAAGTGTTTCACCACTTAGGGGCACACATTGTTTACCTCCAGGTAAATCCTAAAGCCAACAACCAGCTATTATTAAAAAAGATGGGTTGGACAAGTACACCATTCCATGTTTCAGTGTAAAGCTAGAGGGACAGCAATCCTTATACACAAATCTATGCAATTTGTATGTTCATATGTTAAAACCGATCCAAATGGCAGGTATGTCATTGTCTCAGGGAGAATTGGTAATACTGCACTTCTCTTGGTTAATATTATGCCCCTAATTGGGACGATGACAAATTCTTTACATATTTATTTTCTTCACTGCCAGATATATCTTCATATTTTCTTATTTTGGGAGGGGATTTCAATAGTTGGATTAACCCAGATCTTGACCGTTCATCTCTCAAACGTAATTCACCCTCAAAATCTGCTCATGCAATTCAATCTTTTAAGTTTTCAGTTTCAGATCCCTGGCGGGTTTTTTTTTTATCCACATGGTAAAGCATTCTCTTTCTTTTCCCATGTTCACCAAACATTCACACGCATTGATCATTTTCTAATAGATAATAGACTTGTTCAGTCAGTAGAATCATGTGATTATAATGCTATTGTAATATCAGACCATGCACCAATAACCATGAATTTTTACTTTGAGGGGCTCGATATGGTACACGTCCATTATGGCAGCTGAATACTCGTGTATGTTGTTAGCCCAAAGCTTTGTGGAATTTGTCTCTAATAAAATAGACTTTTTCATATCCACAAATAGAAGTCCAGAGATATCTGCATCTCTCTTTTGGGAGGCTTTGAAGGCATTCCTCAGGGGAGCAATCAGTTCATATATTAGTCACAAGACAAAGTTAAACAAAAAAAGAGGCATTCTGAAATAACAGAGAAAATCACTCAATTAGAACTCAATTAGATAATATATATGTGGTCACCCCATCTTCAGATATTTATAAGGAACACGTGTCATTACAGGCAGAATTTGATATTCTTTCAACAAGTCATGCGGAAAATGTACTACTTCGAACTAAGTCTAGGTATTATGAAGAGGGTGACAAAGCAGGTAGTCTGGTAGCCTTAGAACTACGGCAAGAATCAAACTTCCACCTTAACCCACCGTATCCGAACACCTTCAGGGATAACAACACATCCCACATTAATTAACAATCACTTTAAGGACTACTATACTTTGCTTTATGCATCTGAGCAAACTGCCAACTCCTCTGATTTTGATCACTTTTTTAGCACCCTTGATATCCTGACAGTTAATTCTGATTCAGTTGATCAAATTGAAGCAGCCGTTAATATAGTGGAACTCACCCAAGCTGCTAACTCTTTACAGTGTGGCAAATGCCCTGGACCCAGATGGGTATCCAGTGGAATTTTATAAGTAGTTCATGAACAAATTGGCTCCCATATTAATAGAAATGTATAATGAATCATTTATGCCACTAAAACTTCCTCAAACACTTAATCAAGCCTCAATCTCCTTGATCTTAAAAAAGAATAAAGACCCTCTGGAATGCTCCTCATACCGGCTCATTAGTTTACTTCATGTTGACTTTAAGTTATCAAAACTGTTATTAATGCAACTGGAATCTATATTACCATCAATTATATCTCCAGATCAGACTGGTTTTATTAAGTTTTTATTATTATTTTTACTGTTATTAATGCAACTGGAATCTATATTACCATCAATTATATCTCCAGATCAGACTGGTTTTATTAAGAGTAGACATACTTTTTTTTTATATTAGATGATTACGTAACGTGGTGTATAATTCTTCTTCCCCTTCTACCCCAGAAGCTGTAATATCACTAGAGGCTGAAAAAGCATTTGACTGGGTAGAATGGGGATACCTTTTTATGCTTTAAAGAAATTTGGTTTTGGTGAAAAATTCATTTCATGGGTAAAACTGTTGTACTCCGCTCCCCGGGCCTCAGTTAGAACTAATAATACTCGCTCGGAATACTTTAACCTTCACAGATCCACTCGTCAGGGATGCCCCTTAAGTCCACTTGTTTTTGCTATAGCCATCAAACCTCTTTCCGCTGCTTTAAAAGTTAACCCGTTAATAAAAGGAATAACGAGAATAGGTATAGAACAGAAGGTCTCACTGTACGCAGATAATATTCTTTATATTTCAGATTTTACTGTGTCAGGTCCTGTGGTTCTTAATACTTTACAATCGTTTGGCTTTATTTTTTATTTCAGGCTATAAACTAAATCTAGCCAAAAGTGAATTTTTCCCACTAAACTCAAAATCTTGTTAAGTTTAACTTTGATAATCTACTGCTACAAGTTCAGAAAGACTTTGAAAGATGATTGCTGCTTCCGTTATCCTTAGCTGGCAGAATTAATACTGTAAAAATTAATACCCTCCCAAAAGTCTCTTATTTGTTTCAGTTTATCCCCATTTTTCTCCCTTAGTCCTTCTTTCAGAGACTCAACTGAGTTTATTTGGAATAAAAAGATGGCTAGAATTCGTAAAACTCTTCTTCAATGACCCAAGTCTCTTGGAGGTATAGCCTTGCCTAACTTTCAGTATTACTATCAGGCTGCTAACTTCAGAGTGTTCCAGTACTGGATAAACCAACTCCAATCTCAGTGTTCACCCATTTGTCTTGCCATGGAAGTATCCTCATGTTTCCCCACTACATTAAAAGCACTGTTACATTCCCCTATTAAGAGTTCATATTCTCTCTTTTCCAAAAATGTAATTGTAAAAATGTCACTGCGGATCTACTACTTATTTCTGTAAAAAAAAAAAAATTATAATAAAATAAAAATCAACCAGTGAATGTTATATTCGTTTATGACTGTATTTGCAATTCCATGTACGAAATGGCAATAAGTGCAGTTTACATTCACATTGGACTTTCAAATATTTGTACCTTTATCCATGAACAGACAGTTCACTGGACAAAAAATAATACGAACTGTAGTAAAGTAGCTTACCAATACTGATTGGTTTTATTAATTAAGCTGTTGTACTGAACTCATCTTATCTATATTGGAATACCAGCAATAGAAATACTAATCCATTACAGAACAACCCACTACATTTGCAGTATATTAAGGTCAAGATAAATCCAGTGATCGTGAAATCAAATAAAATCAGAAGGAATTCAAAATTTCAGGCTTACGTTAACTTGATTGGAAAAAAAGACAAACACAATTAAGTAATGCTAAGAAATGCTGCATAATTACAAATGATGAACTTAAAATCTAGCAGACTATAATTATATTTATTAACATCTGAAATATGTTGAAAATAGAGTTTTTCTGTGCAAATCGTTTACATTTCAAGAGCAAATAAAAATTTGTAAAACTTACATATACTTTAATAAACACAATTTGAAAAATACTCTCTAAAAATAGTTGTTTCTGAGTAAAGAATCCGGATCAAGAAAGCTTCAGACCAAGGTCCTTCTGCAGGCCCTCACAACATACTGTCACAGCGGTCTGGACTGGCAAGGGTCTGTTGTCCATTTCTGAGCTGACGGCACTACGGCGGTGCAGTTCAATACCCAGCCAGAGGGGGGCTATAGCGGTTCCTCACAATTCCAGCATCCTCAACTCTCTAACTGCCACTGCTGGGACCGGGAATCATCACAGATCGCCATGGTAACATATCCTTTGATGCTGAGTGGGTCGGTAACAGCCAAACACTGGCCCACTGACACCTGGTATAGCCAGTTATTTTTCTGAGAGAACAAAAAAACATTATTTGTGAATACATATTTTGTTCATTTAATTACACATGGCATATGAAGCAGAGCACACAATGGGGCAGCTAGACAGATCTAAACAAAGAGGCATATACAATAAGCATGAAGTGTACATTACAGATTGGATCATTTAAAAATCTATGACCATATACAGTATAGTATCAATTTTAGCATACCATGTATGTATTTACATTTTTATAGCCTTCAATTTGCATATTACTAAAAACAAAGAAATAAACAAAGAAAAAAAAAAAAATCTGTCTATTCAGAGAAATAATTAACAATTAGTAATCAAAATACCTGGTAGTTGCAGCCCTAGTGTACAGGGGATACATGAGGTAAAAGACAGTAACGGGAAGGTTTCTTACCCCCAGTGTCCACTGCTGAGATCCACCTGAGCCGTGACACTTCATGAGGCGCGGCGGGTCAGAAGAACGAATCTCAGACATGTCCAAACACAGCAGCCCGGCTAGAATTAACTCATGCTCCTCATCATAGGCCCATTCCTCCAAAACAACACACAAAAACACATAGATCAAAATTACAAAACATCTACACAGTACCAATCATAAAACTTTACAAATATGCTTTTCAGATATCTTTAGATATAATGATCCATTTCAACATGTTTCTTTTCAGACTAGTCCAACAGTAAAATTACCTACATTTTGTTTACATCAGTCTAACTATGGCATATAACAAAAGTCATCAGTTTGTTAGCTGAGAAAAATAGCTTTTAAACTACAGCAACAATAAAAAAATGGCAGCATTTAAGGTCTCTCATTCTCACCAAGTTTGCGTTTATTTAATCTAAAACACAGTAAAAAAAAGTAATATTGTGAACGATTTATTTCTAATATAAATATTCATTAAAATATGAACTTAAATGTAAAAATGTGAGTTATGCCTGAGCTGAATTACTTCCTTCAGAAATCATTTGAATATGCTGTATTGGTAGTGCTATTAAACATTTCCTATTATTATCAAAGTTGAAAACAGTTGTGCTGCTTAATATTTTTGTGGAAACTATTTTTATTTATTTTATTTTTTTTTAGAATTTTGAAACAGAAATGCCTTTACTGTTAATTTTGATCAACTTAATGTCCTTGCTGAATAAATGTATTAATGACCCTAAACTTTTGAAGGATAGTATGTTTCAAGCATGAGTAACGAATGAATACTGATAGATAAACAGCCCCAATTTGCACCAGAGCTGCAAAAAGAAGCAAATCATCTGCAAAATTCACACGATAGCTGCGTCTAATTATCACAGAATGACAGCAGTTTGATAAACTGACCTGCTCAGGGTCCTGTGGGTCACAGTTTCTCACCACCACAGCACCCCCTTTCTGACTGGGACGCCCCTGTGCCACCAGACACTTGTCAGCCAGCAGATTACGCAGCTGAAAGAGAACACACACACACACACATAAAACATTATATTGTATGGTCTTGGGGAAAGCAATTCATTCATTAATATTCAATGACAGGTGTGCAAAAATTGTAATGTTCTCTTTTGGATTTTAAATGATAACGTGATTAATAAATTATTAATTCATGTATAAATAAGTAATGTTCTATAAGTCTCATCTCAGATTAGGAAATGTTGATTGGAGCATGAAAAGTGGTGTATTGAAAGAAAGGGGTTAAAAAATAAGAGGGATTTGTGACATCAGCTGAAAAGAGAGAGCATAGCATATTCAAATCACTTACAATATGACTAGGAACATGTGTAAGGTAAGTAAATTGGGTCAATTTTAATTTCAAGTTGACTAAGTTGACATAAAATCCTGTTATTTGGTTGCTATCCTAGAACCACCACTTACCAGTCCATTAATTACAGTACATAGTGATAACTAACAAACTTTAGGCTTAGAAAAATACAAAAATCAGATGATATTCTAAATATTCTTATTTGCATAACACAAATGTAATGCAAAAACAATGCAAACCATCAGTGGACTTAATGAATCGTCTGACCAGGTACTGTTTAAGAACTGCTCTACTGCCCTCTGCTGTTTATAATTAGTTCATGCTCTGTATTCACTTCTTCCACTTAAAATACAGTTAGGAAATGTTGATTGGAGCATGAAAAGTGGTGTATTGAAAGAAAGGGGTTAAAAAATAAGAGGGATTTGTGACATCAGCTGAAAAGAGAGAGCATAGCATATTCAAATCACTTACAATATGACTAGGAACATGTGTAAGGTAAGTAAATTGGGTCAATTTTAATTTCAAGTTGACTAAGTTGACATAAAATCCTGTTATTTGGTTGCTATCCTAGAACCACCACTTACCAGTCCATTAATTACAGTACATAGTGATAACTAACAAACTTTAGGCTTAGAAAAATACAAAAATCAGATGATATTCTAAATATTCTTATTTGCATAACACAAATGTAAATGCAAAAACAATGCAAACCATCAGTGGACTTAATGAATCGTCTGACCAGGTACTGTTTAAGAGCTGCTCTACTGCCCTCTGCTGTTTATAATTAGTTCATGCTCTGTATTCACTTCTTCCACTTAAAATACAGTAGGAAATGGCAATATTCAAATGACACTCAAAAGAAAAATAGTGTTTTTATGTTGTGAAAGTCAAACCTAGAAAACAACCGGCAAATATTCATGCAGTCCTTTATTGACCAACAGAGCTACAGGATACGGTAAACATAAGGGTCAATCAATGTGAGGTCTTACCCGACCCCGCTGCAGGACTTTGGGTCTCTTCAAACCCTTGTTGATAAAGACAGGATGCTGGGGCTTGTGTGGGGAGGAGACCTGCATTTCAGGGTAGATATTGTCCAGGTACCATTTGAAGGAATGACACTGTAGACGCTTCCGAATAGCGACCCGCTCACTGATGTCACCATAGTCACGGTTCCTCAGCTCCGGGCGCAAGACAAAGTACTGCTCCTGATGTACACACACACACATATGCAATAGAAATATTTAATTATTACATTTACTGAAAAAAGCATTTGCAAGACAAAACATTCTCACAAGTGAAAAAGGATGTTTACATTACTCAAGCAAGTATTAGAGGAACAGTTCACCCAAAAATTACAATTTGCTGTAATTTTACTCATCCTCAGGTCATCCTAGAGCCAGAGGAGTTTGTTTCATCATGGGAACAGATTTGGAGAAATTTAGCATTACATCACTTGCTCTGAAGTGAATGGGTGCCGTCAGAGTTCAAACGGCCGATAAAAACATTACAATGATCCACAAGTAATCCACAACCATATGGACTAACAAGAAACAAATCCATCATTAAAGTGTTTTAACTTCAAAATGCCGCTTCTGGCCAAAATATGAGTCCATAATCCATAATAATACTTTCTGCAGTGAAAAAGTCCTCTCACATCAAAATCCATCAACATGTTTTAGAACTGTTTTGGATTATTTTCACTGTAAATCGTGTTTCATGTGTGCATATTTCTCTCCTGCAATGGGTTGAAGTTAAAAACATATTAATGATGGATTTGTTTATTACAAACACATTTTTCAAACACATTTTTTGCTTCACAAGATGTTAATTGATAGACTGGAGTCGTGTGGATTACTTCTAGATTATTGTGATGTTTTTATCATTCTGATGGCACCCATTGATTCTGATGGGATCCACTGCAGAGGATCCATTGTTAAGCATGTGATGTAATACTACATTTCTCCAAATCCGTTCCAGCAAAGAAACAAACTCAGCTACATCTTGGATGGCCTGAGGGTGAGTCAATTTGTGGGTATAATCCTTTAAAGCCCCTGCTTGCATACTTCAGAGCAGAGGACAAAATTGTGCCTCTACGCAGTTGTTGAACATTAGAGATGCACTGAGAAAGTATAATATACAGTATAATCTTCAAATTCTGTTAGAACAGCCATAAGCACAGCAAATTTAAGATTAAAAACTACTTTTAAATACAAGAGGAAGCAATGAACCCTCATTCAAGTTAAGGTGCATCCTGTGAGTTCCTGGATCAAAATATTGATTTTGCTAATATTTTTTTCTAACGAAAGAAAAACATTAAATGTCATGGATACATTTTTACTGAGTAATCCACTATTTTGTAGAGGGGGGTCAAAATGGCAATTTTCAGATTTGGAGTCAAATTATAGGGGTGTAAAAATGACTTCAGTAAGTTGGCAGCATCATAATGTTATTTTTACACATTTGGTTTTTGACCACTGAAAATATGTACAAGTTAACGATTTACTCATGGAGCCATACTGAAATTCCATTATCTCTGGAACTGAACTACATAAGGCCTTAAAAATGAATGTAGAAACCATTGTTTAGTTGCAGCAGATGCCAATCAAACAAAGAGCCAGTCATGAGGGCATTACAGTACGTTTGTCTTTTGCATGCCAAAAGGAATGTTTTTAAAGACCCAAGATCTAAAAGGGCATTACAAATATCTTCGATACTTCTTGAGTTACAGGCATGCAAACTTTGTTTGGAGAAAAAACAAACAAAACAAAAAAACTTGAAAAGTGCTTTCCCCCCCATTTTTCCCTATGGTCACCATTGGCACATAATGCAACAAAGATTGCTAAAGTCAACAGAATTTAGTAACAGACCTACCAATTTTTACACTCCTATAATTTGGCTCCGAATCTCCGAAAATTGCCAGTTTAATATACAAACACACACACACACACACCTGTTGCTAATTAAGTGCAGCTCTGAACCTCTAAATCAGGGATTCCCAAACTTTTTGCCAGGTCCGTATGACCTAAATTATTTTCTAAAGTGTTTAGTGAATATTTATGAAGTACTTTCTCAAATTAAGTTTATATTTTAGTCTGACATGCAAGCAAGCAAAAAAAAAAAATCAATAAATCATCTTTTTGTATTTCAACTGCTATTTTTATTGCTATTATTTTAAAATGATTTCTTACTTTAATTGTGTATTTTTATGATTTGATATTCATTTTTCATCAGTTTTTGAACCACCTGCGCACCTGCAGTTCCCTCATGTGCCACCAGGGCTTCGGAAATACCATGCTGCGTCCCAATGTGCCTACTTATACTACGTCCTTAAAGTATGTACTCTTTTGGTGAAGAAAGAGTACTTTTGAGGGTGTAGTAGAAAAGTAGGAAAGCTTTGGGACATATTATTATGTCATACAATTGCGTTTTTATCGGACCGCCCTACCATATTGGAGAGAAATGAAGTAGCACGTTGATCTGCCAGCCGTGGGTCTTTATGCGGAGATCTCTGCTCATAGTTTTTTGCATAATGATGCATTTAAAAAATTATTGACAAATGGATGTTTATAAAAGTTCAAGTTGTCATAACATTAAATAATTATTTTTACCAGATTAAATGCTAATTATTGGTAACTCAAACCCCTTTATCTAAACCTCTCTACTTAACCGTCGGTTGCGCACATCCGCCATGATTGCAATTTTTTTTTACGTTTTTTATTCGTGTTTGTAGTTCTGAAACGAATCCTTCGCCGAAGCGCAATGGATTGTGGGTAAAATTAGCCATTAGAGCGTGCACGGATCCACACTTCAAAAATCGACCTGAAATAGTAGACCACTTCTGGCATACTCTTTTCAACATACTATGCTTTGGGACACACGTATTCTAATCTCACATACTATTTAGGATGGATAGTATGAACATTGGGACGCAGGGCCAGTATTTCTATTGATCACCAAAACATCACCTGCAAAAGCACACAGGAATTACCTCTGCGGACTGCAGCTTTTAAACCAACATCACCAGGGGAAATAGTAAGCATATACGTTCGGAGCAGACACTTTACAATTAGGTGCATGACGGGTTTTGCAGAGAAATGGATTAAGCACTACTGACATAGGACACTGTATTCATTCCAAAAGCTAGTCAGCCAACCACCTAGACAGCATGTTTAGGTATCATAGGTATGATGATCCCAATGTCAAGTCTGCTCCAACAGCTAGGCAGAACACATTTGCTTAAGATATTAATTTAGGCATCATGTATCCTTAGTAAATACAGCAAATCTAGAGTACACTGCAATGAGATTAGTGAAAAACTGACATGGTGTAACTGTTGAGAACTCAAGTGTTACATAATGTATTCTTGATGTCAGAGTTATTCATAATGAAGTACCCTTCAAGTACCTGCAAAAAGGACATGCGAACAGCATAACGAGAAACAAATCCCACATTAGCTGGAAAACATTTGAAAACTATTTACACATCACTGAAGCAAAAAAGAGACTAAACAAATATTGCTGACAAAGTACAAAGACACTGTTAAGCAGTATCTTGAGAATAACCGGATGAAGCAGAGTATGTGTCTGGCACAGGTAATTACATTCTCCTCTAACAGGGTCAATTATCTCTTAGACGAGCCTTTGAAGTTCTGCAGGATGGACGACGCAGCTGTAAAATTCAAACACGCATGAAGAATTTCACACATCTCCATCATGTAATGCACCACACTGCACGTGTTGCCAACAGCAAAGAACAGCAGCACCACAGCTGTCAATGTCCTACCCGACAAAAAACAATCAATTTATTGAGTGACCTTAAAGAATCAGGTTCAGGGTGAACATGGCGAATATTTTATTTTATTTTTTTTGGTGGGGGTAAAGCAAAAAAACAAACAAACATGTAATACCTGCTCTCATCTGTCTTTACAATGAAAGGTCAAACTTTGTACTCTAAAAGAGATTGCGTGAAAACCGCAAATTTAAAGCTGGAATTCAATACAATACAATATTTAAAACAAACACATTTAAAACACAACTGAAGTTGACCAAAGTGCTGTACAGATTAGAATAAAAACTTAGAAATAATAATAGATAAAACAAGACTATCAAATTTAAAACACAGTAATAAAACTAAAATTGAACCAATGATCAATTGGTCGATACTTTATATTGTTGTCTGTGATCTACTTATGACGTTCGCGTGGTTTTTATATTCAAAAACATCAAAATCAATAAGTAATAGGCTATTTTCTACACCGGTTTTCAGGCCAGCTTGAGAAACGCTCGGTTTTTATGGGTGTGTGACGCATTGAAGACTTGGAAGTAAACGCCCACTGCTATGATTGGATAACAGTTTTGCAAAGTAAAGCAACTACAAACTAACTTCATAGTTGGAGCCTTCTGTGACTTTGGTTAGACACGTACACATTAGGGATGTAACGGTATGAAAATTTCTTATCACATTAAACCTCACATTTCAGCCTTTAAATAAAGAAAAGATATAAGTCCTTTTAGATAATTGATTAATAAATGATAAGTATTTTATCTGCTCCATAAATAATTCTAGATAGCTTATCTGTTTAAATGTGTAGAATCCACATAAGCTTGTTTTTCATCAACTGGTCAAAATTTACAGCAGGGCATGCAAATTTTTTATGCCAGACAGAAACTGCACACAGGCTGAATGTAAATATAAGTCTCTGTAAATCCACTCGCTGACAGCAGGTGGCGCTTATGGAAAA
>NW_015642181.1:162163-170591 GCF_001515625.1 Sinocyclocheilus rhinocerous | reverse complement strand
TGAGACTGTTACTTAAAACTGTGCTTTATGCTGGACAGTATTTATTTATCACGAGTTGTTCAAATCGCGGTAATCTAATACGGTTTTAATGATAATTAAAATATGAAATGGTAATACTAACCGTCGGGAATTTTATCATGATTTATCGTCAAACCGGTAATCGTTACATCCCTAGTACACATAATCAGGAAATATCAAGCGATCTCTAACAAAGCAATAGTGACATAGTACAAATATTTTTTACTCGCATAAGTGTGCCGTGCCATTCCTGTCGGATCCAATATAGACGGCACAGCATTGCTTTTTAATCTCAGTATCTCTGCAAATCCAGTGTCGACCTGTGTCTTGTTTACAAAAGAATCCGCGGTGAAATGAAGTGAACAAACGTTCAATGTTTTACTCACGTGAGCTGAAACTTCATTAAAAATAAAGTTCAACCACGCATTCCTAATATTTGAGTCAGAAAGAAGGTTATGCAGCGACTGTGTTCTTCCACAACCAGACACTGCACAATATTTTGTGATCTTTAACGGCATGTTTATTGCTTGGTTGCTCGATCCGGTTTAGCGCCACTTATGTTATTTCCCTACTATGTCATGCGTGAATCAGTGGGCGGGGCTACAGATTTAGGCGTTTATATTTTTCTGTGGAGGCGGTGTCATAGGTAGGCACATTCCAGGATCTGGCGTTCGCTGGGCCTGGTGTCAATAAAAGCTTTTATTTCAGTAACAAGGACGTTTTCAGTTCTGAAACTTACAGGATATTCTTTTAGTACAATGACCACATATATCAAAAGCTCAGGTAAAATGTGATTTTCTCAATTTATGACCCCTTTAAAAGCAGAAATAGAGGGAGCTATTCTAATGTGAAGAGGAAGACTGTTATCGAATTCCGGACCTGCAATTGCAAAAGTGCAATCACCTCGTTCTTTAAAGGGGTCATATCGGCATATGGGTCGAGAACGGCGGTCCCGGCAAAGGAGCGGTGAAAACGGTGAAAGCCAATCCGGCGATCCACAGCACTAAGTTGATGTATTCCCTCAGCGACCAGCACAGATCAGCTCCAGGTATGACGAAGCGGATATCGTCCTCTTTTGGAAGACCAAACAAAGTAGTTTCGCTTTCACAATGAAGCACACAGCGTCTTCAGGACATGGCTGCAGCGGCAACAATAATACTACAGTGAGAATAAAAGTTATGCCTTCTTTCTTTGCGTGAACATTTGGGGGCTTTATGCAAATCTTCCCACATAGTGAGGTAGGTATGTGGGGGCGTGTTCGAACGAGCCGTTTTAGGTAGGTGTGGCTAACTCTTAACTTTTATAAAGAATATCTCTTTGGATTTGAGACTTTAGTCTTTGCAACTTTACAGATCTTCTTTATGCACCAAGAGCTTGTAACACTCTAAAGAGAAAGGAAAAAATGAAATCGCATCATATGACCCCTTTAAGTCTAGATCTAGGCACGATGAGCAGACAGAGATCACTGGACCTCAATGTTCTAGAAGGGGTGTACGGACGGAGCAGGTTTGTCAAGTACTGATGGGCCAAATTATTGAGGGCTTTAAAAACAAATAACAGAATTTTAAAATCAATTCTATATTTGATGGGTAACCAGTACAGTGCAGATAAAATAGGAGTTACTGTCTCATACTTGCGGGACCCAGAGAGTAGTCTAGCAGTTGCGTTTAGCACTACACAAATTCTATATAAATCTAGGTATCACACACTTTCTGACTTTGTAAATGAAACCCTGGACATCATACACTTGGTGACAGAGGGTCACACACTGCCAGACTTTCAAAACTCAACAAACTCGTGCAGAAACATGCACCTCGTTGCAAGGAGAAGCATGACAAATGAAAACAACGTGTTCTTAAATCATCTCAAAATATCAAACATGTGTGATATCCCCCAACGGCTTGGAATCATAGTCTAGAAAATAAAAAAGCTAGAAGCTAGAAAATAAAAGTCTGTGCCCATCATACACTATGTGATTTTCTGTGAAATCAGTCAATTCCAACTGCCCAAAATTTGCTGACTGGCTCTGACTTTCAGCAACTAGTGTCGACACGTGTCCTCCAGACCGCAAACTTGGGGTATGACAAATAATTTATTTTCAAGAAAAACTGTCAAATCTTAATAAGAGACCTGACTCAAAAAATAAAACTACAGTATTAACAATAAAACAGAACAATTACCACTCTTAAAACCCTCTGCAAATGCACATGAACACATTACTTAAGAAAAAAAAAACACTGCACAACTAAGTTTAATTATTACACAGCTCTCTGGAATACTTGATTCTGATTGGCCAATAACAGCATTCAGTGATCAAATATTTCTGAAAAATGTCCACTTATTCAGGCAATGCTGTATAACAGGTCCCCCATTCCAGGAAACTGATCTACTACATACTGGTGCTACAATCATATTTATCATATTACAACGCAATCTGTCTCTGCATACAAATGCTAAAAGATAGAACAGTTAATAAGTATTATTTCCATCACACTTAGTATTTTATTATTATTATAGTACTATGATATTGATCTCCACCTTATAGTCATCCATCCAGACATGGGCCAAAATTTTAGCAATGGCTGCAATATAACAAAGAGTGAAAAATTTAAGGGGGTCTGAATACTTTCCGTACCCACTGTATATACATACATACATACACATACATATACACACACACATACAGAGCTGGGTAGTAATCAGATTCCAAAAAATTTGTACTTTTAATTAGATTAAATTAAATTTTAAAATACTCGTAATCAGACTACAGTTACTTTTTTATTGATTACATATTATTCACACAATAGTAATTCTCCCTAATTCCTCATTTCACCTTTTAAATGTTCCTTTCTAAAATAGCCTACCACTTATATATATTCAGAAAGTCTTCCAGCTTTGTGGACATTCACACAAAGATCAGTCACTACTCAGGTGGCTGTAATTACACAGACAATTGAGAGGCCACACAGCATTACTGCACAACTAAGTTTAATTATTACACAGCTCTCTGGAATACTTGATTCTGATTGGCCAATAACAGCATTCAGTGATCAAATATTTCTGAAAAATGTCCACTTATTCAGGCAATGCTGTATAACAGGTCCCCCATTCCAGGAAACTGATCTACTACATACTGGTGCTACAATCATATTTATCATATTACAACGCAATCTGTCTCTGCATACAAATGCTAAAAGATAGAACAGTTAATAAGTATTATTTCCATCACACTTAGTATTTTATTATTATTATAGTACTATGATATTGATCTCCACCTTATAGTCATCCATCCAGACATGGGCCAAACGCAGAGAATTGTGGGCCATTGTATCCTGACCTCCGGGTGACCCATAGGGCCGGCGCTTGCGGAAGATGTGCCCCACTCTGGAGCAGGGAACGATCAGTAACTGCCCTCCACACATCCAAATCTGATGGAAAAAATATTTTAAAGCAAGTGAGTATATTTTTGGTCCCCAGGATTAAACAAAAATGCTTAAACCAAAGGTTCCCACACTGTTTTGTCAGCCAAACCCCTTAAACGTAAAATGTTCAATTGAAGTACCCACTGAGAAGTTAATATTTCAATAAACTTAAATTACACATTCACATGTTCATAGTTCCCTGATGTAGGTTAATGGTCAAACAACTTCAAGTAAACAAAAATATCCAATCCTTTTTTTTTTTGCAAGTTTTTTATTTCAATTCCTCATTTCACCTTTTAAATGTTCCTTTCTAAAATAGCCTACCACTTATATATATTCAGAAAGTCTTCCAGCTTTGTGGACATTCACACAAAGATCAGTCACTACTCAGGTGGCTGTAATTACACAGACAATTGAGAGGCCACACAGCATTTCACCACTGATTTACAAAAATCATTTTAATTTTAAGAAGTGTTTACTCAACAATTCAACATGGCATCAACTACTGATAAACACATTAATTTGTATTTGAATTAAGCTATCACTCAGTATATATTTAACCATGTATTACTGTGTCTTTGGAAGGCTTTTTTCTTTCAAACACATTAAAATGCACAAATTCACATTATTCCTTATTTACATGTACAGTAATGCAGGGATTCCCAAACTTTTTTTTGTCAGCCGAATCTCTTTCACCCAATATATTTATTTGAATTCCCCCCTGAGATTTTAAGGTAAAAGATTAATAATTAAATCACATTTGCATGCTCACGGTTCTCAGATGTTGGTTAATGGTCACATGACATGCAGGTTAACAAATTATTTTTTTTAGTAAGCGTTTTATTTTGATTGTTGTTATTTTAAAATGATTTATTTAAATTTTACAGTTTTATGATTTAATTATTAGCTTTTCATTAAACTCGTGAACCCCCTGCAGTTCCTTCACAAGCCCCAGTTTAGGAAACCTTGACGTAATGTAATGTTTAGTGCACTTCATTATATTAATAACGTAATAATAAGAAACATAATATATTTTCTTTTTCTTTGAATTTTTATATCAATATGGTACTAGATTATCCTATTTAAATCGATATGATAAACTAGTTAGGTCAAAAGTAATCTAAAAGTATTCAAAAAGTAATCCGGTTACATTACCTAAAATGTGTAATGTAACAGATTACGTTACTGACTACAATTTTTGTCATGTAATTTGGAATCAGTAACGGACACACACACATACAACAGACTCCATACTTTAAATCACAGCCTTTGATTTGATAATCAAAATTTTATAAGATATACTGCGATTTCAGTTTTATTTTAATTAATTGTGCAGCCTCATATTTCTTTTATGTTAAATTCAACTGAATTCATTATTAACTTTTCATCAACACCAGCAGCTCCCTCATGAACCCCCAGTCTGGGAAACCCTGGATTCAAATAAAATAAATGAAATAAAAATGACCATCAATGTATCTTAAAGTATACACAATTTTACCCGAAAAGATATTTCCAAGTTCTCGCCACCCCAGATGTCCATGCCGCGGTCATACTGACCAAGCTCATAAAAATAATTCCTGTCCATGGCGAATAGCCCACCTGCCATCGTGGGAGACCTGCAGAAAAACATAACTGGAGTCATATCTCAGGTCACCACAGTGGGCTTGTGTGCACTACCTGCAAAAGTATGAACAAACTGAACTGAATTTCTTTCACACGAGTCTAAAACCCATTTTGATCTAAAGGTATATGCTAGACAAATATAAATTGCTCATATATTATTTATTTGACCCTCTAACTCTAACACTTTCTATTCCATTTTAATTCTACTTTATCTATATTTGTCTTCTTCTTTTTTTATTTATTAAACCAAACAAACACTAGCTTTCTATTTCTTTCTATTCTATCTACTTGTTTTTCTTTGTGTGTGTGTGTATATGTGTGTGTGTATAATATATATATATATATATATATATATATACACATTGCTACGTGTACTGCGTTAGGCTAACCGAGACTTGTCATTTGCACTTATATATTGTTGCTCTTTTGTTAGTTTTGACTGCTTTTATTGTCCTCATTTGTAAGTCGCTTTGGATAAAAGCGTCTGCTAAATTACTAAATGTAAATGTAAATATATATTAATTTCTTTCTAAAATTAGATTTTTTTTGTAAAATTAAAGTTTTGCTTAATAGTTCAATATTTTTGGTCACTAAATAAAATTTGGTCCCATAGTTTCATTTGACTTCTCCATTATTGTAAAATCTAAAAAATTGTGATAAAAAAGAATGAGCAGATGTGTCCAAAGATTTGGCAGGTCATGTAAATGAAAAGGGGCAAAAGGGCAGACAACTCTGTGGTTCAAAATCTGTGCCAAGAATCCATCTGGGAGGATTGATTCCAAACAGGACAGTCTATGACTCCAGGGTTAAAGAGCTGGCCCTCATCCCCATCCATGAATGCAGTGTCAGGGACAGGGACAGGGACAGGTGTGTGCAGTGTGACCAAAATCTTACATTCCATTTTAAGTTATTTTGTAAATAATTATGAAAAAAAAAAAATGTTAAAGAGCAGGTCATATGGGTTTTCGAAAAATATATTTTTTGCAGTTTGTAACGTAGCTATCCTTCAATGTAAACAGTATGCAAAGCTGGTAATCAAAAAAGTGCATAATAAAGATATTGTTTCTCAAAAGAAAGAGTCGTCTCTGAACCGCCTTAACGAGTCGTCATCTTTTCGAATCTTCTGCCTGTTAGATATATATATATATGTCACAAGTTAACACATTTGCAATCCCCGCCTGCCCTCGAAATACGAACACTCTGACCTACCCACAAACACTTCCGTTAGTCAGATGTGTTTACATCAGGTCGATAAGACGCTGTGTTTTCAGCCTCACTGGGCATTCTAACACAGTTCCCACACGTGCATCTCAAATAAGTCAATAATAATAATAATGAATGAATAAAACTGCTGTCACCACGTAAAGTACCAGTACCACATACAAAGTTTAAACTTACCACTGAGAAACATCCTGATCAAGTCGTGCTTGCGATGGAGTTTCTGGTTGAGCGACAGCATCGGTATCATCCCCGGGCTCGGGCTCGAATTGATAAGATAACATCGATGCCATTTTTGTAACCTTATAGCATATTTGTTTACAAGTAACCCTCCGGAGCAAAAAATTAATTATGGTAATGGGCACTTCATTTCCGACATGCATTGTATACGGAAAGACCAATCACAACAGACTTGGCCAGCTGACCAATCAGAGCAGAGTAGGCTTATGGAAGGTTTATAGACCTTAAGCTCAGAACTGCTTCGAACAAATCATTTTGAAATAGTTGAAAAATGATGCTAATATTAAATGTATATTCTGAAAAAATTACAATGTTTTCTCACCTTGGATGCATTTAAACGTGTTGTAGGGGACTCCAACACAATATTAGGACACTGTAAAATACCATATGACCCGCTCTTTAAAAAAAAAAAAAAAAGGCAAATTTCATAGAAAGGCAAGAAGTCTACATCCTAGCATAATGTAACACACACTGGCAATACCTGATGGCTCCATCAGGGCTGTTGAGTTCAGACACGGGCACTGGATCCCATTTAAAGTGCAAGCCCCAGTTGAATCCACCCCGCACGATAGGAGAGGGGCTGTATACTAGTGTGTCTGCGCTGATGATGTCAATGACTGGACAAACCACGTTTTTTCTGTTCTCTTTGATGGGTGTGAGCAGAGGCTGGAGCCATGCCTCATTCACCTCACAGTGACTGTCCAGAAACACCAACACCTCACCTGAAAAAAACAACAACAAAAAAACAGAGATGAAGACAGCCTTACTGAAGGATATATAGTTATAGCAACAACAATAATAATAACTACAGTAATAATAACAGTGCAGACAAATTGTACTGCAAAATAGGTAAACAGTAAAAACAAATGTGCATGCTTTAAGCTCAAACATGCATGCTTTACATGTGAGAACTAAGGTACAGTTGAGCTTCTGTTGACCATATTTGATTTGCTTTATGTATGTGCATCGATCAATGTTTATATGTGAATAAAAGCCTAAATGAAATCTGTTCATCACATAAAGCGACAAAGTCTTGGATTAAACTGTTAAATTCATATAAATTACTTTTATGATGTATTTATGAACTGTTTGAAGTGTTAAAATTTAGGTTGCATGGACTTTTAATAGAGAGACAGAAATCTCTCAGGTTTCATTCAATTATCTTTCTTTGTTTCGAATAAGAACAAAAGTCTTATCGGTTTGGAATGACATCCAAGGCAAGTTTCTTGCAGATTTTTTTTCCCCCTCCCCATTTTTGGGTGAACTTTCCCTTTAAGGTCAGACCTGTAGCATGAGATGCCCCAATCATCCTTCCGCGGATCAGGCCCTCCCTCTTCTCATTACGAATTAGCTTCACTTTCTCCTGCAGGTGCTGCTGTATGTAAGAATCCAAGTCTTCCTTCAGATCATCTGTCAGACATACAAAGTAACATTTGATGAGTCAGACATTTAGCGATCCATTTGGCTTACTTCATTTCTTACCCTTCTTTCACACTCAATCTTCTAGCTAACATTTTACATGCAATGGTTAATTCCAGGGGATCTGAAATCTGAAAGTCTTATGGATAACTCTTAAGACAAACTAGAATTTTGACAGGTGCTTTGAACACGGTTTAAAATGTTTACAAGATGATTTATTGACCAAATGATTTGGTGCACATACACACAGACCTAATATCTGGGTCATGACATGACATTTTGTGGTTTGTTAAAGGTGGGGTATGTATTTTTTCAAAAACGCTTTAGAAAACTAAGTCGGGCTGAGTACCAAAACAAACTTGTAGCCAATCAGCAGTAAGGGGCGTGTCTACTCATGATGTGGAGGAGAGAGCGCTCAGTGCAAAGGACGGACATTAGCTGAGCCGACCGACGACAGAAATATAGAGATGGCGGATAAAAAACAAAAG
>NW_015642181.1:161343-161931 GCF_001515625.1 Sinocyclocheilus rhinocerous | reverse complement strand
GGAGGAGAGAGCGCTCAGTGCACAGGATGGACATTAGCCGAGCCGAGCGACGACGGAAAGATAGAGATGATAAAAAACAAAAGAGGAAAACATCTGCGGAACAAAAGAAGGCTTACGATAAGGCAAGAAGTAGGACCCGTGTAAATTTTGGATCAGCTTTCCAGCACTGGAGAGAACTCACGGAGCAGGAAGGCCTGCGATCGGACGCTGAGGTTGCTTTCTTCTCGATAGGTGAGTAACATTGGTTTTGCTTTGTTTCACAGAACTAATATATGCTGGCTTTTGCTTGAATATGTTCGTGTGTCACGTTCGCTTGTTTGTTCATCTGCAATCGTATTGTCGTTCCCTTCAGCTATGATAAAGACACAGCGTCAGCTCCCAAAGTGTGTCCGAAAAATAAGATAATATTTTTAAATCAGCAGATAATAATACAGCAGATTCCGCCATAATCGTTGCCTGGGTTGCGTACGTATGTGTGGGGCAGAGCTATCAAAATAGGGGCGAGACCCTTTTGGGGTAGGGGTGTGTTTGTTTAGGTGATTTGAAATATCAACATTGGCTACCAGAAATCACTTACCCCACCTTTAA
>NW_015642181.1:154181-161306 GCF_001515625.1 Sinocyclocheilus rhinocerous | reverse complement strand
ACCCGTGTAAATATCGGATCAGCTTTCCAGCGCTGGAGAGAACTCAAGGAGCGGAAGGCCTGCGATCGGACGCCGAGGGAGGTTGCTTTCTTCTCGATAGGTGAGTAACATTGGTTTTGCTTTGTTTCACAGAACTAATATATGCTGGCTTTTGCTTGAATATGTTCGTGTGTCACGTTCGCTTGTTTGTTCATCTGCAATCGTATTGTCGTTCCCTTCAGCTATGATAAAGACACAGCGTCAGCTCCCAAAGTGTGTCCGAAAAATAAGATAATATTTTTAAATCAGCAGATAATAATACAGCAGATTCCGCCATAATCGTTGCCTGGGTTGCGTACGTATGTGTGGGGCAGAGCTATCAAAATAGGGGCGAGACCCTTTTGGGGTAGGGGTGTGTTTGTTTAGGTGATTTGAAATATCAACATTGGCTACCAGAAATCACTTACCCCACCTTTAAGTTTAGTGCAGTCAAACGGTGATATATTAAACTCTTTTACATAGTATTTTCTCGTCAGTGCTTTGCAAAGTTAATTGAGTGTTGACCTAATTCTACAGTATATCACAGACTTGCTCTGAATTTAAATCTATTTTCCCCCAAAATGTTCTTATGAAAATGTAACTAGAATATTAATTCTTAGAATAAGAATATCATTCAGTTTTGCCCCAATTCAAGTGTAACATGTTTTTAATGTTTATTTGCAAATCAAGTGTGTTGAGTCTCTTATGCGAGGAGATCTGGAGTTCTAGTTGAGTTTCTCAACAGCAAGGCAGCTCACTAAGATTTAAGACAGACCAACTTGTCAATCATTATCATGTCTTGCTTGAGAAAAGACGGCTGGACATGTTTAGAGAAGTAAAGTAGCTTGCCCAGTTCACTGTGGTCGTCCACCAGTATGATCTCATGGAGCAGGTAGTTTGGTGTGCGATCCAGCACACTGTGAACCGTCCTAAGGAGGGCAGAGAACGCCTCATTGTAGAAGCAGATCACTATGCTGGCTGTGGGCAAGGCCCCGGGATAGATCCGATCTCTGCACCTGTTGGGAACAGTGTTCATGTGATGATTTACAGCATTATCACACCAAATCACATGTCCCATCACCTCCATTTACACAACACAGCATGTTTTACACAAAACCATGTGCACCTTGACCTCATAAAATGCTCATTTCTCTAGAATGTAAAAAATGGTCTACCTGAAACCAAAAATTCTATAATTATTTACTCACCATCATTACAAACCTATATATGCTTTTGAGAAACACAAAGGGATAATTTCTGAACTATCTTTGCATGGCTCTTTTTCATACAATCACAGTTCAAATTGACCACATCTGACAAGCTCCATGTGAAATATTGTCCTCTCATCTGCAGCTCTCAAAATCTCATTCTCCATACCACATATTCAAACAGCGGCAGTTAACAATGCCTAATGACATTTCAGAGCTTCAGAGGAGAGCAATACTGTCTGTTTCTCTCTCAAAGCTATCATATGACTTGTAATAGAATGGTGTTTTTTTATGTTGTTTTCATATGGTCACTACATATGTTGTGTAAAAGGCGAGGGGAAGGGGTCACATGAATATATATAAAAAAATGGTATTCACAGGTAAATCATTTATAATAAACACTGCAATATTACATAAAATGTCAATACTGATATCATGGAGACTTTTATCAAATGATTCAACAGAGCTAATGATTTGAGCAAGTGGTTAGCACACAGATAGATGTTCGTACTTGTCATTCCTGGTGTCGGGGACATCTCTGTTGTAGCCAAGCCGGTTACTGATAAGAACGTTGAAGGCGTGCTTATGATAGCCCATATCTCGTACCTCTTGGTCCTGCTTGTTAAAAATCATTCCTAAAATCCGAAATCAGGACACTCATAAAACAATGACTTATTACTCAGTGGCTGCTCGTTAAAAGAAAGCTGCTTTATCAGAGGATTTAGTGGAGCCCACTGTGTAGGACAGATTGGGGCTGCTCGATTAGGGCAAAAATCATAATCGTGATTATTTTGGTCAATATTGTAATCACGATTATTTAACACAATTATGAGTAGGCCACATGACCAAAACTTTATACAAAACTTTATTTATTTAAAGATAGCGATATATATCAAATATATATTTTCTGTAAATAAGGTTGCTATGACATCTACATTTTAAAGACCAGCGAAATTTCACAATTCTCAATACCACAGCAGAATACTAGGGTCAAATCATTAGCTCCGTGTTTTCTTTGTAAAGATAAGCAGAGCGAGACAGGAACTCATTGGAGAAAGTTGCCGCCTGGCTGGCCATGGTTCAGCTTTTTACGACTCTCATCTGGTTTGTGTGATGTTCGGAAATGCCTTACATATTGAAAATAATTATACGGTCAGTAATAAAAAAAAAACTAAACAAAGGACAAATACAATAGAAGAAAAAAACAGATACAAATGAAACAAACAGTGCAAGTCACTAAAGTATACAAAAGTATTCAGCTAACAGCCTACTACAGAAATGGAATAATTGAATGTAAAATAAAACAGCATAGTCTTCACAGTTTAATTCTTAACTTCCTTTGTTTCTTATTAAAGCTACAAAAGTTCTTCAGGTCAAGAGCAGTGAGTGATTTTCTCTCCGTCTTTTGTTGTTTGATTAATATTAAGCACACAGGGATATTAGCCTGCTGTCACTTTAAGAGCTGCACGGATCCAATTTACTGTTATGCACATATTTTCATTCTCAACTGTTTACGTTCATATATTACATAACCGACGAGGGTTTATGTGAATAATCGCCAAGCACCGCATTTTGGCACATTTTTGCATGTATTTGACCATTTAGGCACGCACCTTGAGCTTTATATGTCAGTGCTATGTTCCGTCTCTGAGCGCATGCGCAGAAAGCCTCCTGAGGAACAGCGCAAGTTCTCTTTCATGCTTTTAAAAACATGAATAAATCTAATAAACGTTGGGTGCAACAATGGGGTGCAATAATCATTTTATCTCAATTATTGTATTTTCATAATCGTTGGAGGCCGAAATCAAAATCAAAACAGTCTTTCGATTAATTACACAGCTTTAGGACAGATGGTCTAGTAAAAAGTCTTTTAAATTGGTAGATTGATTCAGCTTCATATCGTTATTAAGAGTGTTGTCATGGCAACAAAAGCTGTTCCAAAACCTACCTCACTGCCTGCAAAACTCATATTACAGTGAATAGCCAATTGTATTTAAGTCTATTTCTCATCCCTGTTATGAAAACTTTTTTCAAGCCATTCCATCTTTTATAAGTAGCCAAACAGGCTTTTCTAATTACCTCTCTCTCTGCAGATGAAAAAGGTGTAACCGCATTCTGTATAGACCAATTTGGAGTAGACGTCACAGTTACGTCACAACTGCGCGCGCATAGTGGTGGCAGAAAAACACTGGGAACAAGTGGAGAGAAACGGGTAAAATCCATGGAATAAGAGAAAAAATGTATTATTGTGCCTTTGGATGTCAGAATCGGAATGCAAATAATTTTTATATAATACTCAAATAAAAATTTGTAATCAAATAAAAACATAAACGTCACAGACGCCATTTGAAGCTAAATGCAGACGTTTAAACGGACAGACTATGGATGAAACCTGCTATGATTGCCCTATTTTAAAGCATAAATTTGATTTAAACACTATATAATATTCATATAGGGGACATATTGTATTAGCCCTACAGTTGAAATACATGCATGAAATACTATTTAAACCTATAACATTTTACATAACATTTACCCATTTTATCTAACAATTCTGACTTTTTTTCTTGCAAATGCAAGTTTATATCTCCTAGTTCGGACTTTATAACTAGTTGTTGACTTTATAAGTCAACAATTGCAAGTTTGTCAATTCTGAGGGAAAAAAGCCAGAAGTGTGGGATTATAAACTAAAAAGAACTGTCATTTTCTGCCACCAGATAGGCTCCGCCCACAAAAAACGTCATCACTGTTTGCAAACACTGAAATTGGTCTATAGATTGAGAATAAAATCCCTCCATTAGACTGTTCAAGTGTAATGTAGATAAACATTGTACCAACCACATTTGTGTGGTTATTTTTTTGGCTGTTAAAAGCATAAAACCATCATCAACAACAATACTACGGTGTTGAGTCGCTGCTTGATGTCCAATATAACATCTGGATCAGATCAGCATCCCTTCTTTCCCCACAATATGTCTATAATTTAAAGAGCACAAATTTCAAATGAAAACATATACGTTGATTGATAGTTGGAATGTCCACTAACCCAGCTCTGCAGAAAGGTCCAGCTTGGGAGTCACCACTGCATGTCCTTTGCGGACTTGACTGCCATCTCTGCGCAGGATCGCCGGGCCACGGGTGAAACGAGGCTGAAAACGGTGCTGCCCCTGGATGGGCACATTTTTAAAGGACAAACGGCTTTCCTGGCTGAGGTTGAAATACAGGAAGAGTAGAATCGACCAGGTCACGGAGGTGAAGAAGCAACCATAGCAAAAGTAGCGCAGAGTGACGCTGCCCATGGTAACGCTAGCATCCTTGGTTGGCCATTAGTAGGCCCCTGAAAAACAACAATGACAGTTAAGAAATTAAGTAAAAGTTAAAAAGGATATGAAATCCTTTATGGATATTAGGGGTGTAACGATACACCAATGCCACAGTTCGGTTCATATCACTGTTTTGGAGCCACGGTTCGGTTCGGCTCAGTTCTGTTTGCTGTGGGGGTAGGGTCCATGCCATGGCACCAGCAATGCTAAAGGACACTAGATTTACTTTTAACTTAATAATATTAATAATAACAATAATTGCCCTCTGTTAGTTCATGTTAATTAATGCATTAACAAATTACACTTTAAAATGTGTTGCTTTCTAAAGTGTTACCAAAAATTAAGATAACCTGCGGGAATGTGTAGAATTACGCACAATGCCCGCTGCGAAATTCAGGCCCTGATTATATTGCACAAAATTAAGCACAAGTGAACTTGAACAAAGTTACGTATTCAGAATGTGTAACTCCTTTTTGTAACAACACACTGAAAACGTCAGCTAAACCCTAAGAAATCACAACATTTTTTTTTACAGTAGTGCTCTCATTATAACGTTATGTATATAACAGTCCTAGTTGTTAATGTTCTGCGTTTCTGTTTTGAGCTGCGTGCCCTGAAGATCACCAGTAGGGAGACCGGGTATGGATGTAACGCTTTTTGTTTCTGCATCTGTAACTCACTGAATTTTTGAGCTAGAGTGCTCAAACTTTTATAAAAAGCACCCACATTTGTTTACTACAAAAGGAACCAATTCAAACATCTGCAAGAATATCACAGCCCTTTTAAGTTGATGTCAAATACATGGTGTGCCTTTGTTATAATGTACCCCACTTCAGTATGTTGTAACACATGCTGGGGTAAGTTGTAACAATTAGACAAAAGAAGCAAAAACAGCAGCCACACCATGAAGTATGCTTCAAAAACAGGTTTATTGAAACAATCTAAAAGAACAATACAAAACAATGTCTCACATTTTGTGACTGAACACAGCTCAAATCCACTTTCTGTCTGATGCAGGTGTGTGTGTGTGTGTGTGTGTGAATTAGACTACTATAACAAACTTCCTTAAAGGTATTTATGCCTAATGAATACCCAACTCCAGTGTACCTAGGTAAAGGGCATGTAGATCTAACAAAAAACTGTACATTTGTGTGTGAGATTGTGTCTATGTGTGAATGTTTTCAATCAGAGTCACAATCTAACCTTAGAGTGCAGGTTGGGTCGATCCAGAGACTGCATATGGCACATTTTACCCACACTTCCTTTGGCTTTGAGCTGTCAAATGGCTCCATATAGACAACATGAAACTCCTCGGTTGTATGTAAGGGGATGCTAAGATGTGAACTTACCCCACACCTGTCATCCAGTGTTTATCTAGCTGTATTAGCATAATGGTTTGAAATTAGCAGCTTAAAATGCATCCCATTTTGCCTGAGAATCTACAATTTATTCTAATGTAAGTTATATAATAGTATCTGCAACAGTTTAAGTACTAAACAAAATATAGTTTTGGTCAAAACAATTACATTCTTTAACCATTCATATAGGATCTGGGAGAAAGTGGGTAAATAATGAAATTATCATCGGACTCCTAGCTTTATCCCTTATTGGTGGAATTGGTGTTGTTACAACTCTCCCCATGTTACAACCATACCTGGTTTCCCCTACAATGAGGCACTTTGATAGCGGGTTTTTAATCAACAGGATTTAACTCATCAGATTTATCTCATTTAGGATAGTCTTCATTATTTAAACTACATAAGCTTAATATCACAACTGTACAAAATGACCCGAATGCACAAGTGAATGTGTTTGTGCTGCTCTGAATGTGTAACTCCTGTTGTGAACGCGTTCTTCATGCAACAGCTTGCAGAAACACGGCAACTAAACTCTAAAAACCCTAAAAGTGTTTTATTATAATAGTGTCCTCATTATAATGTTATGTCTATGACAATCACTGTCATAGTTATTAATATTCTGCATTGTTGTTTGTGCTGCTCGTGATGAGCACTTAAGAGCTAATCACCGTAGTAGGCCGTTAAAAAAAGCGTAACTCAACCAAATGCATCTTATATGAGATATCCCAGTTATTAATATTAAGATAATAATAGGATAATATATAACTCTGTGGACGCATTGTTTCCATAACAACTCGCTGAAACATGGCTTATTCTTTTACAGTCGTGTTCTCATTATAATTTTATGTAGCCTATATGACAGATTTGTTCTGCACATGTTGCCCTTAAAGGTGCCTTCCTTTTCAAAGTGATTCAAGCAATTCAAAACCATCATGGCCGTACGTGTTTGAAGTGTCTTAGCATGTTGGCCAAGATAGTATCGCGGTACGCCATGAGAGTACGTGTATCTCGGTCTTTCTGTTCGGTTTGAATATCGTTACACCCCTAGTGGATATCAGATGGTTTGGACCAGGGGTGCCCAAACTCGGTCCTGGAGGGCCGGTGTCCTGCAGAGTTTAGCTCCAACTTGCCTCAACACACCTGCTGGGAAGTTTCAAGTATGCCTATAAGAGCTTGATTAGCTGGTTCAGGTGTGTTTAATTGGGGTTGGAGCTAAAC
>NW_015642181.1:149688-154125 GCF_001515625.1 Sinocyclocheilus rhinocerous | reverse complement strand
CCTGGAGGGCCGGTATCCTGCAGAGTTTAGCTCCAACTTGCCTCAACACACCTGCTGGGAAGTTTCTAGTATGCCTATAAGAGCTTGATTAGCTGGTTCAGGTGTGTTTAATTGGGGTTGGAGCTAAACTCTGCAGGACACTGGCCCTCCAGGACCGAGTTTGGGCACCCCTGATTTGGACAGATATGGTGGCACACTGTACTGTACATTGTGGTAGATATATTTGTGCAGCTACCATTATTTACACCACTATTCAAATGTTTGGGATCAATACGATTTTTTTGAAAGAAGTCTCTTTCTCACCAAGGCTGCATTTCTTTGTTCAAAAATACATACACCAGTAACACTGACACCCTTAGTAACTAAAAAAAGAAAAGAAAAAAAGAAAGACAATGCTGCATTTTTTTTTTTTTAGTAAAGAAAATTGTTATATGGGATATGTAGGCCTATATGAAAAAGAGAGAACTGACCTCTGTATTTCAAAAGCATTAGTCAATCATTAACATGCACTTTGCACAACATTTTAAACCATATCAGACAACAAATCTGAGTAGAAATAAATCAATTTATAGTTTAGTCTCATTGTACTGCATCACAAGAATGTCAAAGACGTGTCATTCTTCAAACCCATCCAGACATCCAGGATCCTCAGTAACATGAGATCCCATTCGAAATCTGAAACCAGTGAATGCAATCATATGGAATTACAGCAGCGCTCTTGAGAACGTTTAATTTATGCTTGGGTCCTAAAAGCCAACACACCATATTCAATAATAAATAATCTTGCTGTGTCATCCACCTGACATCACATAAATGCAAGGATTGCAGTATTTGTAATAATTCAGTCTAATCTAACTAATTATAGACCAACATGTTGGCCAGGCCAATTTATCAGCCGGTGTTTGGCCATTTTCAGGTTATCATCATCATCTGATAAACATGCACACTTATGTGAATGTTAGATGATTTGAGATAGAACCAGAAGTTACCGTAAAAGTTGCAGTCCAAAATCTGACAAAATTTATAGTGCACATTTTTTTGTGAGCAATGTGAATTTAAAGTAAATTGTGCATAATTTGTTTTACCATAAGCATGGTTTAATAATCTCTCCAAAACAGGACTGAGTCAGGTCTTAAAAACTAATCAGTTCAGAAGTGATTAATCAAGCTCAAGTCAAGTGAAGTTTTTAGGGCATTTCGTTGGTGTATATACTGAAGACATCCGTTTGCTTGGATATGAACATTATGACAGTTATGACAGACAGAAGTCAAACAATTCACCCATACGTTTATCTTTAGACATCAGACATGCAAAAGCGAATAGTGGGCTTTGTCTCAAACTAGTGAGCTGTCTACAGTATACAGACAACATCATAGATTGTCTCAACAAACTAGTGAGCTATCCATCTAGGCAGCATTTCTGGATTCGATATCATCAGACGACCTTTATCACACATAACGTGCGTCAAAGAATCACAGGTTGTTTCTAAAAAAAACGAAAGAGGTTTCTAAATAGCGCCTATGGTGGCCCAATATACTGCTGACTCGGAACGCACCAAAACCCCTGCTAATTTGTAAAGCTCCTCCGACGCCCAAACATGATGTCTATGTAGGCGTCTCGCTAGGACGCAGGCATTATGAGCTACGAGCTAACTCGCTAGCTGCACCGAATGAACAATAATTGATATATTGTAACCTGGCACTGATCTAAACATCTCTAAAACGTTTAATATCTGGTAATATTGTCAGTGTGGTACAGTAACTCACTCGCTGATGAAGAGGTCTTTCACAGCTCCATTCCTCTCCTGCGCTCAGTGCTGCTGTCTATGGCAAGCCGTTTTATCTTAAAATGATCCCAGTTCTTACTAGTAAAAACTAAATTAGAGAGCTCTCTAACTGGAATTGTTACTAGTAAGAATTACATCCGTTTGCTTGGATATGAACATTATGACAGTTATGACAGACAGAAGTCAAACAATTCACCCATACGTTTATCTTTAGACATCAGACATGCAAAAGCGAATAGTGGGCTTTGTCTCAAACTAGTGAGCTGTCTACAGTATACAGACAACATCATAGATTGTCTCAACAAACTAGTGAGCTATCCATCTAGGCAGCATTTCTGGATTCGATATCATCAGACGACCTTTATCACACATAACGTGCGTCAAAAAATAGAATTGTTGATATCAAGAATACATATCCTGAGAATGAATAAAAGTCAAAAGGGCTTGCCATAGGAGCTCTCTAATCATAATTGTTACTAGTAAGAACTGAATTAGAGAGCTCTCTAACTGGCATTGTTACTAGTAGGCATGGGCCGATTACCGGTTTCAAGGTATACCGCGGTTTGGAAAAATCACGGTTTCAAAACCACTAAAATTTCCCGTTATACCGTTCCTGCGGTATGCACAGTTTTTTTACGTGTCGTCAAAGACGGAAAGTGCAGGACTCACGCAGTTGTGTGCAGCGAAGAGCGCAACGAGTCACACGACCCCTCCCCCTCCGGTTGGTGCGAGCGGTCAGAGTCACCTGTGTGTAGGATGGCCGAAGGAGGTGAATCCCTGGAACTTTTTCCCCCATTGAAAAAGACGAAGTCTGCCGTATGGGAATTTTTCAGGTACCGAAAACATTCAGACGGCCATGGCTTGGAGGAGGAAGGACATCCAACTTGTAAGACATGTTTAAAAAGAGTGGCTGCTAGAGGAGGCAATACGTCAAATATGATATCCCATCTACGGGAGCACCACCCATCACTCTTCGCTAAATTCAAGGTAACGCTGTTTTGAAATAAACATTTGCAACCGTCTAAGAGTTAACGTGTTTAGCACTGTTGAAATAAATACTATTTGTCTTGCTACCGAGGCGGATAACATGGCTAATTAACTAGCTAACATCATCTAGTTTCCTCCCTTACATTACTTCACAGAGCGGGAAAGAGCAGACTACAGTACTACGTTTCTGCGATTTAGTACAATAATTAAATTGTAATCACGTCTATACTTTTAAGTCTTCCGCCATTGTGTACGTCTGTTCAAAATCACGACATTTAAAAAAACAAACAAACTGCTGGCACTCAGGTGTCTTTGCCACTGTTTGAGTTGTGTATGGAGAGAGACTGTGTGTGTGTATATGTGTGTGTGTGTGCGCGCTCTCTCTCCTTATGTATATGTGCATCAACACTGAAATAACAATAATCGATTTTAGAGCATTATTTTGATGATATTCTTAGCAGTAGTATATGTTTTTACATAAAATAAATTAATTAAATCATGCAATTCATTGTTTGACTTATCTTTAATTCAGTATATAACCAAAACACACATTTTTGCAAGAGTACAGTAATTCAAAGTTAAAATAAAATTAAATAAATGTAATTACAGATTTAGGTTAAAATTAACGTCACTCTTTATTTTTCTTCTTTTTAGGGCAGCAGTAGCTCCAGCAGCAAAGGGCCATCCACATCAAAAGCTGCAGGTCAGCCCACAATTCAGCAAACATTTGAGAAACAAATCGCCTATGCACCCACATCTAAGCATGCTAAAGGCCTGAACAGTGCAGTGGCTTACTTTATTGCCAAAGACATGATGCCTTTTCGAGTTGTGGAGAAACCTGGGTTTTTGAAACTAATGAAGATGGCAGCGCCTCTTTACAAAGTGCCGTCAAGAAAATTATTTTTGAAGAATGAAATCCCCAAGATGTACACAGAAGTCAGGGCTCAGGTGCAGAAACAAGTGTCAGAAGGGGTGTGGTTTTACTGCTACTGATGTTTGGACCAGCAGTGGTTGTAGTGGAGAACCATACATCAGCTTCACAGTGCATTTCCTCTCTCCAGATTGGGAATTGAAGTCCTTCTGCCTCTAAGCTGTTTTTTTTTCCAGAGGACCACACAGCTTCTTGGAATTCTTTGAAAACATGCTGCAGGAGTGGAGCATCACAAAGGACCATTTGTCTAGCATCACAACAGACAATGCAACCAACATGAAAAAAGCATTTCAAGGGTTACCCTGTGTTTGGCTTGGCTGTTTTGGCCATAACCTAAATTCAAAGAGTTGACTCGGCTGTACGAGCATGCAGGCATCTTGTACAGGGATTCTCTCGCAGCTGGAAAAAAAAGAGAGAATTGAAGAAGAATCAGGCAATCCTGAACATTCCTGAAAAATCACTCATTCATGATGTAGTGACAAGTTGGGGGTCCACTTTCAAAATGATTGAGAGATTTTTGGAACAGCAGCAGGCTTGTTGTGCAGTGCTCGCAGCAGATAGAAGCTCATGGCATCTAATGCCAAAAGACAGTGACGTTCACACTTTGGAGACGGTCTGCCGACTTCTGGGGCCTCTAAATGACTTCACAGATCTCCTGGGTTCTGAAACAAAGACCACCCTGTCATCTTTGAAGCCTGTAATGGAGCACATCACTGGCATACTGAATGAAAAA